>NW_027193812.1:0-29556 GCF_032444005.1 Ranitomeya imitator
AGGATCCCTTAGGGTTAGGGTTACGGTTAGAGTTAGGGTTTGTGTTAGGGTTAGGGTTAGGATCCCTAGGGTTAGGGTTTAGGGTTAAGGTTTGGGTTAGGGTTTGTGTTAGGGTTTGTGTTAGGGTTAGGATCCCTAGGGTTAGGGTTTGTGTTAGGGTTAGGGTTTGTGTTAGGGTTAGAGTTTGTGTTAGGGTTAGGATCCCTAGGGTTAGGGTTAGTGTTAGGGTTTGTGTTAGGGTTAGAGTTTGTGTTAGGGTTAGGATCCCTAGGGTTAGGGTTTGTGTTAGGGTTTGTGTTAGGGTTTGTGTTAGGGTTAGGATCCCTAGGGTTAGGGTTAGGGTTTGTGTTAGGGTTAGATTTTGTTAGGGTTAGGATCCCTAGGGTTAGGGTTTGTGTTAGGGTTTGTGTTAGGGTTAGGATCCCTAGGGTTAGGGTTTGTGTTAGGGTTAAGGTTTGTGTTAGGGTTAGGATCCCTAGGGTTAGGGTTTGTGTTAGGGTTTGTGTTAGGGTTTGTGTTAGGGTTAGGATCCCTAGGGTTAGGGTTTGTGTTAGGGTTAGGGTTTGTGTTAGGGTTTGTGTTAGGGTTAGGATCCCTAGGGTTAGGGTTTGTGTTAGGGTTAGAGTTTGTGTTAGGGTTAGGATCCCTAGGGTTAGGGTTTGTGTTAGGGTTAGGATCCCTAGGGTTAGGGTTTGTGTTAGGGTTCAGATCCCTAGGGTTAGGGTTTGTGTTAGGGTTTGTGCTAGAGTTTATGTTAGAGTTTGTGTTAAAGTTTGGGTTAGAGTTTGGGTTAGAGTTTGTTTTACAGTTTGGGTTAGAGTTTGGGTTAGGGTTAGAGTTTGTGTTAGGGTTTGTGTTAGGGTTAGGATCCCTAGGGTTAGGGTTAGGGTTTGTGTTAGGGTTAGGATCCCTAGGGTCAGGGTTAGGGTTAGGGTTTGTGTTAGGATTAGGGTTAGAGTTTGTGTTAGGGTTAGTATCCCTAGGGTTACTAGGGATCCTAACCCTAACCCTAACCCTAAGTATTTATGTTTATAGTGGGTTTTCTAGTTGATTTTGATGATTGGCAGCTGTCAAACACTTCTCATTATGCGTTTCAAAACGCAAACGCCGGGAAAAACGCGTTTAAACGCGTCTAAACGCGTTTAAACGCAAAAACGCATGCGTTTAAACGCGTTTAAATGCGTTTTTGCATCAAATGCGTTTGCGTTAAAAACGCTGCGTTTTAAAACGCAAGTGTGAAACCAGCCTAAGACAGACAGTTCTACGTTATGTGGAGGCTAACTAAGGTTGGAAGCTAGATTCATACCTCTTCATTCAGTTTGCAGGGAACAATAATGGCAAGAAGACCTCAAAAGTGATATTGGCGAAATCGCTCACTTCCACCATTTCCCTAGTATACGAATCAGACAGGAGAGAACTGCTGGAGCGTGTCAAGGCGCATTCAACAAGAGCAATCTACGCTTCTTGGACTGTAAGGGCAGGAGCCTTAGTAGACCAGATTTGTAGAGCTGCAACCTGGTCTAGCCTAAATACCTTCTATAAACATTACAAACTGGACATTTTATCAGGCCATCAGATGGCCTATGGAATGAAAGTCCTTCAGGCAGTAGTTCCACTCATTTGGTATTTCTCCAAGTGTGTATCTAAGTACATGTAGGTACGCGCTAGATATTAGCCAAAAAAGAGAGAAAGCTGCTCATAGATAAAAAGATAAAGTCCAGATACGTGATCAATAAAAGAAATTTTGCAGCTTCTAGGTATATCCACAGAAGTCTATGATAACACCAGGGATAGGTAAGATGAGTGGTATACGTGGATGTTTTCCTACCTCCTGTCACAAGTCACACATCTCTCGATGAAGTGAAGAGCCGCGGTGCTGCCGCTGTAGTTCCAGTGAGTTCCAGGTAAGGACAAATGCGTGGTACAGATCCAAACTGGTGGCTGCCCCGGCCGGTAGCAGCCACCCAAAACTAACCTCCGGGCTGGGACGAAGTTCTGCGGTGCCGGACGCCGCGTGAAGTGAAGGCGGTAAGTCCGGATACAGTGCAGGACCTACGTGACGTAGATAGTCACGTGATCGTGAGCGGAGCCCGGGAGTGAGGTACGGAGCACTGTGAGGGTCACCGCGGCACTGTATCCGGACTTACCGCTTTCACTTCACTTTTATGTTTGCTAATGACAGGTGTTATGAAGGCAATCCAGAAACACAGTGTGCTTAGCGATCAGAGCGCACACAGTGATCTGACAAATACCCAAAAATACAAGAACGAGCTCTGAGACGTGGAAACTCTGTAGACTGCACACCTGATCCTATCCTAAACACAACTAAAAGCGGCTGTGGATTGCGCCTAACAACTACCTAGGCAACTCGGCACAGCCTAAGAAACTAGCTAGCCTGAAGATAGAAAAATAGGCCTGACTTGCCCCAGAGAAATTCCCCAAAGGAAAAGGCAGCCCCCCACATATAATGACTGTGAGTAAGATGAAAAGACAAAACGTAGGGATGAAATAGATTCAGCAAAGTGGGGCCCGATATTCTAGGACAGAGCGAGGACAGTAAAGCGAACTTTGCAGTCTACCAAAAACCCTAAAGCAAAACCACGCAAAGGGGGCAAAAAAAAAACCACCGTGCCGAACTAACGGCACGGCGGTACACCCTTTGCGTCTCAGAGCTTCCAGCAAAACAAAAGACAAGCTGGACAGAAAAAAAGCAACAAAAAAAAACAAAAAGCACTTAGCTATACAGAGCAGCAGGTCACAGGAACAATCAGGAGAAGCTCAGATCCAACACTGAAACATTGACAAGGAGCAAGGATAGCAGCATCAGGCGGAGTTAAGTAATGAAGCAGTTAACGAGCTCACCAGAACACCTGAGGGAGGAAGCTCAGAAGCTGCAGTACCACTTGTGACCACAGGAGTGAATTCAGCCACAGAATTCACAACAGTACCCCCCCCTTGAGGAGGGGTCACCGAACCCTCACCAGAGCCCCCAGGCCGACCAGGATGAGCCGCATGAAAGGCACGAACAAGATCGGAAGCATGAACATCAGGGGCAAAAACCCAGGAATTATCTTCCTGAGCATAACCCTTCCATTTAACCAGATACTGGAGTTTCCGTCTAGAAACACGAGAATCCAAAATCTTCTCAACAATATACTCCAATTCCCCCTCCACCAAAACCGGGGCAGGAGGCTCAACAGATGGAACCATAGGTGCCACGTATCTCCGCAACAACGACCTATGGAATACATTATGTATGGAAAAGGAGTCTGGGAGGGTCAAACGAAAAGACACAGGATTGAGAACCTCAGAAATCCTATACGGACCAATAAAACGAGGTTTAAATTTAGGAGAGGAAACCTTCATAGGAATATGACGAGAAGATAACCAAACCAGATCCCCAACACGAAGTCGGGGACCCACACGGCGTCTGCGATTAGCGAAAAGTTGAGCTTTCTCCTGGGACAAGATCAAATTGTCCACTACCTGAGTCCAGATCTGCTGCAACCTATCCACCACAGAATCCACACCAGGACAGTCCGAAGACTCAACCTGTCCTGAAGAGAAACGAGGATGGAACCCAGAATTGCAAAAAAATGGAGAAACCAAGGTAGCCGAGCTGGCCCGATTATTAAGGGCGAACTCAGCCAACGGCAAAAAGGACACCCAATCATCCTGGTCTGCAGAAACAAAACATCTCAGATATGTTTCCAAGGTCTGATTGGTTCGTTCGGTCTGGCCATTAGTCTGAGGATGGAAAGCCGAGGAAAAGGATAGGTCAATGCCCATCCTACCACAAAAGGCTCGCCAAAACCTTGAAACAAACTGGGAACCTCTGTCAGAAACAATATTCTCCGGAATGCCATGCTACCGAACCACATGCTGAAAGAACAAAGGTACCAAATCAGAGGAGGAAGGCAATTTAGCCAAGGGCACCAGATGGACCATTTTAGAAAAGCGATCACAGACCACCCAAATGACTGACATCTTTTGAGAAACGGGAAGGTCAGAAATGAAATCCATCGAAATATGTGTCCAAGGCCTCTTTGGGACCGGCAAGGGCAAAAGCAACCCACTGGCACGAGAACAGCAGGGCTTAGCCCTAGCACAAATCCCACAGGACTGCACAAAAGTACGTACATCCCGTGACAGAGATGGCCACCAGAAGGATCTAGCCACTAACTCTCTGGTACCAAAGATTCCAGGATGACCAGCCAACACCGAACAATGAAGTTCAGAGATAAGTTTATTAGTCCACCTATCAGGGACGAACAGTTTCTCTGCTGGACAACGATCAGGTTTATTCGCCTGAAATTTTTGCAGCACCCGCCGCAAATCAGGGGAGATGGCAGACACAATGACTCCTTCCTTGAGGATACCCGCTGGCTCAGATAAACCCGGAGAGTCGGGCACAAAACTCCTAGACAGAGCATCCGCCTTCACATTTTTAGAGCCCGGAAGGTACGAAATCACAAAGTCGAAGCGGGCAAAAAATAACGACCAACGGGCCTGTCTAGGATTCAAGCGCTTGGCAGACCCGAGATAAGTCAAGTTCTTATGATCAGTCAATACCACCACGCGATGCTTAGCTCCTTCAAGCCAATGACGCCACTCCTCGAATGCCCACTTCATGGCCAGCAACTCTCGATTGCCCACATCATAATTACGCTCAGCGGGCGAAAACTTCCTGGAAAAGAAAGCACATGGTTTCATCACTGAGCAATCAGAACCTCTCTGTGACAAAACCGCCCCTGCTCCAATCTCAGAAGCATCAACCTCGACCTGGAACGGAAGAGAAACATCTGGCTGACACAACACAGGGGCAGAACAAAAACGACGCTTCAACTCCTGAAAAGCTTCCACAGCAGCAGAAGACCAATTAACCAAATCAGCACCCTTCTTGGTCAAATCGGTCAATGGTTTGGCAATGCTAGAAAAATTACAGATGAAGCGACGATAAAAATTAGCAAAGCCCAGGAACTTTTGCAGACTTTTCAGAGATGTCGGCTGAATCCAATCCTGGATGGCTTGGACCTTAACTGGATCCATCTCGATAGTAAAAGGGGTAAAGATGAACCCCAAAAATGAAACTTTCTGCACACCGAAGAGACACTTTGATCCCTTCACAAACAAAGAGTTAGCACGCAGGACCTGAAAAACCATTCTGACCTGCTTCACATGAGACTCCCAATCATCTGAGAAGATCAAAATGTCATCCAAGTAAACAATCAGGAATTTATCCAGATACTCACGGAAGATGTCATGCATAAAAGACTGAAACACAGATGGAGCATTGGCAAGTCCGAACGGCATCACTAGATACTCAAAATGACCCTCGGGCGTATTGAATGCAGTTTTCCATTCATCTCCTTGCCTGATTCTCACCAGATTATACGCACCACGAAGATCTATCTTAGTGAACCAACTAGCCCCCTTAATCCGAGCAAACAAGTCAGATAACAATGGCAAGGGATACTGAAATTTAACAGTGATCTTATTAAGAAGGCGGTAATCAATACACGGTCTCAGCGAACCATCCTTCTTGGCTACAAAGAAGAACCCTGCTCCCAGTGGTGATGACGATGGGCGAATATGTCCCTTCTCCAGGGATTCCTTCACATAACTGCGCATAGCGGCGTGTTCGGGCACGGATAAATTAAATAATCGACCTTTAGGGAATTTACTACCAGGAATCAAATTGATAGCACAATCACAATCCCTATGCGGAGGTAGAGCATCGGACTTGGGCTCTTCAAATACATCCTGATAATCAGACAAGAACTCTGGGACCTCAGAAGGGGTGGATGACGAAATCGACAAAAATGGAACATCACCATGTACCCCCTGACAACCCCAGCTGGATACCGACATGGAATTCCAATCCAATACTGGATTATGGGTTTGTAGCCATGGCAACCCCAACACGACCACATCATGCAGATTATGCAACACCAGAAAGCGAATAACTTCCTGATGTGCAGGAGCCATGCACATGGTCAGCTGGGTTTATTCTTGGCCAAAGGTGTAGCATCAATTCCTCTCAATGGAATAGGACACCGCAAAGGCTCCAAGAAAAACCCACAACGTTTAGCATAATCCAAATCCATCAGATTCAGGGCAGCGCCCGAATCCACAAACGCCATGACAGAAAACGACGACAAAGAGCATATCAAGGTAATGGACAGAAGGAATTTGGACTGTACAGTACCAATGACGGCAGACCTAGCGGACCGCTTAGTGCGCTTAGGACAATCAGAAATAGCATGAGTGGAATCACCACAGTAGAAACACAGACCATTCAGACGTCTGTATTCCTGCCGTTCAACTCTAGTCATAGTCCTATCGCACTGCATAGGCTCAGGTTTAACCTCAGGCAGTACCGCCAAATGGTGCACAGATTTACGCTCGCGCAAGCGTCGACCGATCTGAATGGCCAAAGACAAAGACTCATTCAAACCAGCAGGCATAGGAAATCCCACCATGACATCCTTAAGAGCCTCAGAGAGACCCTTTCTGAACAAAGCTGCCAGCGCAGATTCATTCCACTGAGTGAGTACTGACCATTTCCTAAATTTCTGACAATATACTTCTATATCATCCTGACCCTGGCACAAAGCCAGCAAATTTTTCTCAGCCTGATCCACTGAATTAGGCTCATCGTACAGCAATCCGAGCGCCAGGAAAAACGCATCGACACTACTCAATGCAGGGTCTCCTGGCGCAAGAGAAAATGCCCAGTCTTGAGGGTCGCCGCACAAAAAAGAAATAATAATCAAAACCTGTTGAATAGGATTACCAGAAGAATGAGGTTTCAAGGCCAGAAATAGCTTACAATTATTTTTGAAACTTAGAAACTTAGTTCTATCTCCAAAAAACAAATCAGGAATAGGAATTCTTGGTTCTAACATAGATTTCTGATCAATAGTATCTTGAATTTTTTGTACATTTATAACGAGATTATCCATTGAAGAGCACAGACCCTGAATATCCATGTCCACACCTGTGTCCAGAATCACTCAAATGTCTAGGGGAAAAAAAAAAAGTGAACACAGAGCAGAAAAAAAAAAAAAATGATGTCAGAACTTTTTCTTTCCCTCTATTGAGAATCATTAGTTTGGCTCCTTGTACTGTTATGTTTGCTAATGACAGGTGTTATGAAGGCAATCCAGAAACACAGTGTGCTTAGCGATCAGAGCGCACACAGTGATCTGACAAATACCCAAAAATACAAGAACGAGCTCTGAGACGTGGAAACTCTGTAGACTGCACACCTGATCCTATCCTAAACACAACTAAAAGCGGCTGTGGATTGCGCCTAACAACTACCTAGGCAACTCGGCACAGCCTAAGAAACTAGCTAGCCTGAAGATAGAAAAATAGGCCTGACTTGCCCCAGAGAAATTCCCAAAAGGAAAAGGCAGCCCCCCACATATAATGACTGTGAGTAAGATGAAAAGACAAAACGTAGGGATGAAATAGATTCAGCAAAGTGGGGCCCGATATTCTAGGACAGAGCGAGGACAGTAAAGCGAACTTTGCAGTCTACCAAAAACCCTAAAGCAAAACCACGCAAAGGGGGCAAAAAAAAAACCACCGTGCCGAACTAACGGCACGGCGGTACACCCTTTGCGTCTCAGAGCTTCCAGCAAAACAAAAGACAAGCTGGACAGAAAAAAAGCAACAAAAAAAAACAAAAAGCACTTAGCTATACAGAGCAGCAGGTCACAGGAACAATCAGGAGAAGCTCAGATCCAACACTGAAACATTGACAAGGAGCAAGGATAGCAGCATCAGGCGGAGTTAAGTAATGAAGCAGTTAACGAGCTCACCAGAACACCTGAGGGAGGAAGCTCAGAAGCTGCAGTACCACTTGTGACCACAGGAGTGAATTCAGCCACAGAATTCACAACACTTCACGCGGCGTCCGGCACCGCAGAACTTCGTCCCAGCCCGGAGGTTAGTTTTGGGTGGCTGCTACCGGCCGGGGCAGCCACCAGTTTGGATCTGTACCACGCATTTGTCCTTACCTGGAACTCACTGGAACTACAGCGGCAGCACCGCGGCTCTTCACTTCGAGAGATGTGTGACTTGTGACAGGAGGTAGGAAAACATCCACGTATACCACTCATCTTACCTATCCCTGGTGTTATCATAGACTTCTGTGGATATACCTAGAAGCTGCAAAATTTCTTTTATTGATCACGTATCTGGACTTTATCTTTTTATCTATGAGCAGCTTTCTCTCTTTTTTGGCTAATATCTAGCGCGTACCTACATGTACTTAGATACATACTTTTATTAGATTATACATTTATTACCAACTTGGTGTGGAAGTTGGTTTGGTAACGCAGCAAGGATTATTGGCTTTTTAACACTTTCGTGCCACCATCTATACACATTTTAGCACTTCTCCAAGTGTGCTGTCATGAGTGACATCCTGGAAAGTAGGAATTAGTCATACCGTTTATCGTATCTCCACGAGTCCATCATAACAGCATCCTTGCATCCCCTCCCTTAAATTCCTTGTACTTATGTGCAGTTAACATTTGGGTAAGAGAATTCAATAAAATTAAGTTGAATCCATCCTGGTGTGTTGATTGGTAAAACATTGAGGGCGAGGTTGAGGGGGGCTTTTAACCTCGTGTGTTTCCTGTCCCTAAAGAATGAGAAGAACTACCTCTTGATGTTCTGTCATGATGGACTCCTGGAAATACAAATATTGGTAGGACTAATTCCTACTTTTCACTCTCAACTAAGTGTACCCCAAAGCGTATGAATGTAAAATAGCAAAGCTAAATACACTAAACCTCTCTGTTGCTGCTCCAGTCCCTGTGTTTTCGCTGCAGCGGTGACATCACAGCTTTAGCGTGCATACCCCGGGAAGTCAAACACTGAGCTCAACGGATCTCCTGATGCAGACTGCACAAGTCACTGAACTCAGTGATTTGCTGTGGTGATGCACTCTGGAGTCATGATGTCTCATCGCTGCAGCTAAAACATAGAGATCAGAGCAGAAGCAGAGAGCTAGTACTGGATTTGAGGAGGTTGAGCACCACCTGGTGCTATCTTAGGTGCTTGCAAGTGTATAAGTTGTTAAAAGTGAAAATTCTACAAGTAAAATGGCTATGAGAGATATCATTTAGCTGCAGGCAACAAGATTCGGCTCCAGTTTAATTAAGGTAAATACAAAATACTCTAGCAAGCCTAAAATCAGAGTAAGATAGTAGTAATGGAAGCATTAAGGGGACGATTCATTAGGATGCCTAAATTCATTAAGTGTTGTGTGCCACTTAAGGAATTTAGGCTGGTTTCACATTTGCGGTTGTGTCCGCAGCGTTTCACCGCATACATCCGCATGCGTCGTGCTTTCCTATCTTTAATGTTGTGGATGCAGGTACATGCGTTTATATGCTTTTGGCTGCATTTGACTAAGCATGCGTCATTTCGGCTTGTGCGACTGGGCCCGGCCAACGCACCATGTTGCAATTTTGGTGGCGGCAATTTGCCGCTGCCAAACGCATACGGACGCTTGTGGAAGAAATGCGTCGAAACAATGCATTACAGTATATGGGAACGCAGGTGTACGCAAGTACACACGTTCGCTAGCGTTTTCGTATGCATGTGTTTTTCCAGAGTAAACATGTCTAGACACTGAATAGCCACCCCCCCACACAAAGATAGATAAAAAGAATGTGTGGGCACTGGCAGTACACTACTCTACAGACCCCTGGAAGCAGACAGACTTTGAAGAAGGCACTTGGAAGCTGATTGGAACCTCTCCAGAAGAAACACAACTTTGGCTAATGTGAGTATAACAGCGAATGTCTGTCTGTCCTTTTTTCTATCTTTAGTATGTACTAATTTCTGTCTATTTTTTCTTGCAGCATTCATGTCTTCTTCCTCGTCTTCTGAGGAGCGCCCTGGCCCTGAACGTGTTGGTCGGGAAAGTGAAGTGAGTACATTCCCTACTGATTGGTAAGTATTCTCTATCACATATACACATGTGGTCATTTTTTTTTTTCTTATCAGACCAGTTCTTCCACTGCAACGGAGGCAGACCAGAAGCAGCCAGCACACGTTCGGGTGGCTAGACGGCGTGTAAGTATACTTGACTGATTTTTTTTTTCATGACTATACTATTCTTGCCTGTTTTTATTTCTTCACTTTGCTTCTATCTTCCCTTTTTTGTCTCGACTACTATTTTTTTCTTGACTTTAACTTATTCTTTCCTGTTTTCTGTATCTCTTGTTTTCTTTCTTTTTCTTATCTTTACAACATTAATGTCTTTCTTTCTTTTCTAGGTTCCAGAATGGGATGAAGACCTCCTTGATAAGGACCTTCTCATTTCCCTGGCCGGGGAGCGAGTCCCGTTGTGGGACACCCAGGTTCAGCAGCACTCGGACAACGTGGTCATCCGGCGGCTGTGGAATGAGGTGGCCCGAGCGATGATGGATGGCTGGGACAACGCCACGCCATGGGTTGACAAGGAATTTTGTAAGTATTTAAATGTTGTGTGAAGCGCCATTCGCCTTGGCCGGGATCACACAACTGTGTGTAATGCGATAAACTCCTCCGAGTTTCTCGCATCACACACAGTTGTGTGATCCAGACCGAAAGTGCATTGACTAAAAATGTTTTCTTTTTTTCACAGTGAACAAAGCCAGAACCCGTTGGCGTTCGATGAACGATTGCTTCAACAAGGACCTTCGTCAGGAGAGCCAGGTTCACAGTGGTGCTGCAGGAAGGATCAGAAAGTATAAATATTATCGCATGCTGGCGTTTTTGAGACCGGTCTTTGCCCAGAGAACGTAAGGATTTTTGTGTTGTATTGTATTGTGTTGTATTCCCTAATCAGTTTTTTTTCTTGTCCACGGGAGATGATGCTTTTACTATTGTAAATTTTTGGTACTAATGTTTTTCTTTTATTTTCACAGAACCTGGAGCAGCACCCTCGAACCTGGATCTGGAGCGGTCCTTCATGGAACAGCCACGGACCCGTCCCAGCCATCCACCAGCGAAGCAGCAAGTGGTCCTGCAACACAGACTGGAGACCAAGAAGCTGGTCCATCAGGTGTTCCCCTGTCCCAGTCCTCTGCCTCTTTTTTTTGGGCTCTTCCTCCCAGCGGCAGAAGGCCTTGGACAGGTCACTCATGCCCGAGTTTCTTCACTTGAGCTTGGTCTTCCAGAATGGCTTAAAGGCGCTGGGAGATAGACTGGAAAGTGGTCAGACTCATATTAACACACTTTTCCAGGATGTCAACCAGCGCCTTAACCGTCTGGAAGCCGACCTCCAGAAACCAGCACATCATTTCTTTAATCAAATTGAGCAGGTCAAGTCGGAACACCTTACTCCTGATCTCCAGCTCAATGTCATGCAGGCCTGCAATGCTGCTTACATGCAGGCTATGTAGCAGACTCAGTACTTGCAGCAGTCAGTGGGGATATTTCCACCTCTGCCAACACTGGCACGCTTGACCTCAATACCGAGTTCTGCTGCATACCACTGCACGGCCACCACCATTCCAAGCCCTGCTGGACACCACTAAAGTGCCCCCACTATGCCGAGTGCTGCTGCACAGTCCACCGCCAGCACTATGCCGAGTGCTGCTACTGCTTGGTCCTCCACCACCACTGACATGCCGCAGCAACCGGACCCTGGCAGACCATCCACCAGCACCATGCCGCAGCAGCACCCGTATCCTGCTAGGCCGTCCACCCACACCATGCCACAGCAGCAGCACCCGTATCCTGCTAGGCCGTCCACCCGCACCATGCCACAGCAGCAACCGGATCATGCCAGGCTGTCCACCCGCACAATCCCACCTGAAGACACAACACCAACACTCCCCAGAAGACAGCAACACAAAACACTTAGGAAGAAGAAGAAAACAGTGGACTCTCGTACTCCCTCCTCCCTCACCTCAAAATGTGTCTGTGATGTCCGGTTTGTCTCTCCCTTCCAGTGTGTCTGCCCCATCTCATGCCTCCACTACCATCCCTGACCTCCCTGACCCCACTACTTTCATCGTCCCTTTCCCTGCAATCCCTTCATCGTCTTTAAACAGTCAAACGTCTAAGCTCAACACACCCCAGTTCCACAACCAAAGAAGAATGCAGTCACTGAATCCACTAAAAAAAGTATCTTTATTATAAACCAATTAAAATGACATATAAAGAACCAAATAAATAGTGCAAATGGGACCAGCAGATGACAAAATACATGCCGCAGGCAACATACAGGAGCAGTCACCCAAGGTACGGTGAACCCAGCAACAGTCCAGAACCACCCAGCCGGCGTGACAAAGCACACATAGCCTCCTAATAACCACACACTAATAATAAAAGTATCAGCAGTGCTGCCATAAAAGGCTACATAATATCACGGGTGGTGCACAGAAATATACTAAGGGAGGCATGTGGACACCATAATCCACTGTGCATATTACCTGCTGCGATGGGTCCGGACCAGCGCGGGGGACACCGAGACACCCCGACGCGCGTTTCGGTAGATGTACCTTCCTCAGGGGACGCATGTTTCCCCAAAACGCCGTAATTAATGTAATTTTTTTTTAATAAATGTGTATTTTTTTGCCCCTACTACTGTTTGGTTCTTTGTGTTCTACCACCGGCAACACACACCGTGCACCGACTAAACACACTGCACCGACTAAACATGCTGCCCCGTACACTTTGTGTTTTTGCCGCCTCATATCTCCAGGACTGACACAACTTGAACATTGCACTGCAGCTTTGTTTCTTGTGTCTGTCATGGAGCTATGACTTGTCAAAAACAAATATGACTTTCATTTTCTCCAGCATCTCTTCAGTCTACGTAATCTATTGGACGCAGAATGAAGAGATGATGGAGGTAATACCTATAGTCATCTGGCCAGGTGTCAAAAATAGCGAATTCAGGATGCACAAAACCCAGAATCCTGAATTAACTATTTCTGACACCTGCCTTGTATTACATCCATCGACTCTTCATTCTGCGTCCAATAGATACTGCAGACTTAAGAGACGCTGGATCGAATCAGAAGTCGCCTACCATAGTACTGACATCATAAGTAGATTTGAATTGATTAAAGACAGAGGGCACTCAGTACATGTTTCAAAACAGGTTTTTTAGTTACACAAAACATTACAGGAACATTTTAACATTACAGGTACATAGACAAACACTATTCCATCTTGCCATGCCACAAGTCCGATATCAGAAACCAAGTAGGCAGCAAATTGGTCCCGCATTTGGGCAACTTCTACTGTTGACTGTAGAGGGTGATGATGGTAATCTGGCAAGGGGTTTGAAACTGGTTCATCACGTTCAATGTTGGGTCGCTCTTTAGCCATTATGTAATTATGCAGAACCACAAAGGCATTGACAACCTCATCGACTGTCTTCATTTTTAGATTAGTGGCTGTTCCAAGAATGCGCCATTTTGAGACAAGAATCCCAAAGGTACACTCAACAGTTCTTCATGCCCTGCTCAGTCTGTAGTTAAAAGATTTTTGGTGTGGTTCAAGTCCTGACTAGAGTATGGTTTCAGTAGATTTTCACACATCTGAAAGGCCTCATCCCCAACCATAACAAATGGCATTGGCGGGCCTTCAGTGTTGGGAAGAGGTTGTGGCAGGGGGAAATAAAATGTTTTCCAAGCGTTGGCCCATGTCCGAGTTTTTAAAAGTCTGGGAGTCATTGCCACGGCCAAAAGCTCCAATGTCCACGGCGACAAAGCGACAGTAAGCATCTGCAATCACCATGAGCACTACGGAAAAATATTTTTTTGTAGTTGAAGTACTCAGAACCAGTTCTGACGGGTTTGGTAATCCAAATGTGTTTTCCATCCACTGCTCCCAAACAGTTGGGGAAATTACAGACTTGCCAGAATTTTTCAGAAATTTCCTGGCACATTTCCGCACTGGGTAGGGGGATAAATTCTTCCCGGAGAATGTTCCACAAAGCCCGGCAGGTGTCCGCAACTATTCCAGACAAGGTGGAAATTCCTAGCCGGTACTGAAAATGGAGCAATCATAAACTCTCTCCGGTAGCCAGGAATCTGCCAAAAAAATAAAATTACAAACAATAATATTTATGATGGGGTTTTGCGAAACACATAAAGGAAAAAACAAATAATACATGGCAGAACAATAATAATTATGACAGGCATTTGTTTTGAAATATTACGTATCTTAATGTGACCAGGAGATGTTCCTCAGCAGGAATCGCTCTATGGAGCTGGGTGCCCTGTCTCCTGATGACTCCTTGGACACGATCAAGCAAATCCCGGAAGGTCTCTTGAGTAGGGTTGAGCGAAACGGGTCGAACATTTTCAAAAGTCGCCGACTTTTGGCTAAGTCGGGGTTTCATGAAACCCGATCCGACCCCTGTGCAGGGTCGGCCATGCGTTACGCGACTTTCGCGCCAAAGTCGCGTTTCAATGACGCGAAAAGCGCCATTTCTCAGCCAATGAAGGTAAACGCAGAGTGTGGGCAGCGTGATGACATAGGTCCTGGTCCCCACCATCTTAGAGAAGGGCATTGCAGTGATTGGCTTGCTGTCTGCGACGTCACAGGGGCTATAAAGAGGCGTTCCCGCCGACCGCCATCTTACTGCTGCTGATCTGAGCTTAGGGAGAGGTTGCTGCCGCTTTGTCAGAAGCAGGGATAGCGTTAGGCAGGGTCCATTAACCACAAAACCGCTTGTGCTGCAGCGATTTGCACTGTCCAACACCACCCTCGGTGTGCAGGGACAGTGGAAGTTTTTTTTTTTTTTTTTCCCCTCAGCGCTGTAGCTCATTGGGCTGCCCTAGAAGGCTCCCTGATAGCTGCATTGCTGTGTGTACGCCGCTGTGCAAACCAACTGCTTTTTTCAAAGCACAAATCCTCTTGTTCCTTCCTTTCTGCACAGCTATCTTTTTTGTTTGTCCACA
Organism: Ranitomeya imitator; assembly: GCF_032444005.1. NCBI lineage: Eukaryota > Metazoa > Chordata > Amphibia > Anura > Dendrobatidae > Ranitomeya > Ranitomeya imitator. Next base: position 14,931 of record NW_027193812.1, read on the forward strand.
CTTTTTATTTCATTTGTGCATCAGTCCACTCCTTATTGCTGCCTGCCATACCTGGCTGAGATTACTGCAGGCAGGGAGATAGTAGCTGCCTGCCATACCTGGCTGAGATTACTGCAGGCAGGGAGATAGTAATTGTAGGACATTCCCTGTTTTTTTTTTTTTTTTTTTTTTGGTGGGAGATTAAGATTGGCAATTTGGCATTTCTGCTAGAGTGCCATCCCTGTGTGTGCCATCTCTCTCACATAGTGGGCCATAGAAAGCCTTTTCATTTTTCTGTATTTTTTTTTGTGGGGTGTATAAATTCTCCCTGATAAAAATACAGTGGGAGATTAATATTGGCCTTTGGGCTTGTGTGCCAGTCCTGAGTGTGCCATCTCTCTCACAAATAGTGGGCCATAGAAAGCCTATTTTATTTTTTTTGGGGTTTTATAAATTCTCCCTGAAAAAAAGGGAGATTAATATTGGCCTCTGGGCTTGTGTGCCAGTCCTGAGCGTGCCATCTGTGCCAGCCCTGAGCGTGCCATCTCTCTCACAAATAGTGGGCCATAGAAAGCCTATTTAATTTTTTTTTTGGTTTTATAAATTCTCCCTTAAAAAAAGGGAGATTAATATTGGCCTCTGGGCTTGTGTGCCAGTTGTGAGCGTGCCATCTGTGCCAGTCCTGAGCGTGCCATCTCTCTCACAAATAGTGGGCCATAGAAAGCCTATTTAATTTTTTTTTTGGTTTTATAAATTTTCCCTGAAAAAAGGGAGATTAATATTGGCCTCTGGGCTTGTGTGCCAGTTGTGAGCGTGCCATCTGTGCCAGCCCTGAGCGTGCCATCTCTCTCACAAATAGTGGGCCATAGAAAGCCTATTTAATTTTTTTTTTTGGTTTTATAAATTCTCCCTGAAAAAAAGGGAGATTAATATTGGCCTCTGGGGTTGTGTGCCAGTTGTGAGCGTGCCACCTGTGCCAGTCCTGAGCGTGCCATCTCTCTCACAAATAGTGGGCCATAGAAAGCCTATTTAATTTTTTTTTTGGTTTTATAAATTTTCCCTGAAAAAAGGGAGATTAATATTGGCCTCTGGGCTTGTGTGCCAGTTGTGAGCGTGCCATCTGTGCCAGTCCTGAGCGTGCCATCTCTCTCACAAATAGTGGGCCATAGAAAGCCTATTTAATTTTTTTTTTGGTTTTATAAATTTTCCCTGAAAAAAGGGAGATTAATATTGGCCTCTGGGCTTGTGTGCCAGTTGTGAGCGTGCCATCTGTGCCAGTCCTGAGCGTGCCATCTCTCTCACAAATAGTGGGCCATAGAAAGCCTATTTAAATATTTTTTTGGTTTTATAAATTCTCCCAGAAAAAAAGGGAGATTAATATTGGCCTCTGGGCTTCTGTGCCAGTCCTGAGCGTGCCATCTGTGCCAGTCCTGAGCGTCCCATCTCTCTCACAAATAGTGGGCCATAGAAAGCCTATTTTTTTTTTTTTTTGGGGTTTTAGAAATTCTCCCTGAAAAAAAAAGGGAGATTAATATTGCCTTTGGGCTTGTGTGCCAGTACTAAGCGTGCCATCTCTCTCTCTCTCTCAGTCAGTGGGCCATAGAACGCCTATTTTTGGTTTTATTTGTTTTCTAAATTCTCCCTGAAAAAATCATTTTATTTTATTTGGTTTCTAAATTCTTCCTGATAAAATCATATTTTTTTTATTATTTTTTTTTCTAAAGTCTCCCTGAAAAAAAAAAAAAAAAAAAAAAAAACAGTGGGAGATTAATATTGGCCTTTCTGCTTGTGTGCCAGTCTTGACTCCTGGGTGCGTCATCTCTCAGTCAGTGGGCCATAGAACGCCTATTTTTGGTTTTATTTGTTTTATAAATTCTCCCTGAAAAAATCATTTTATTTTATTTGGTTTCTAAATTCTTCCTGATAAAATCATATTTTTTTTATTATTTTTTTTTCTAAAGTCTCCCTGAAAAAAAAAAAAAAACAACCCAAAAAAACAGTGGGAGATTAATATTGGCCTTTCTGCTTGTGTGCCAGTCTTGACTCCTGGGTGTGCCATCTCTCTCTCTCTCTCTCTCTCCAATTGTGGTCCATAGAAAGCCTATATTTTTTTTCCTTGATTTGGGTTCCAAAATCTACCAGAGAAAATAACTACATCAATCATTGGTAGAAAAATATTGGCCTCTGGGCTTGTGTGCCACTCCTGACTCCTGTGTGCGTCATCTCTCAGTCAGTGGGCCATAGAACGCCTATTTTTGTTTTTATTTGTTTTATAAATTCTCCCTGAAAAAATCATTTTATTTTATTTGGTTTCTAAATTCTTCCTGATAAAATCATATTTTTTTTATTATTTTTTTTTCTAAAGTCTCCCTGAAAAAAAAAAAAAAAAAAACAACCAAAAAAAACAGTGGGAGATTAATATTGGCCTTTCTGCTTGTGTGCCAGTCTTGACTCCTGGGTGTGCCATCTCTCTCTCTCTCTCTCTCTCCAATTGTGGTCCATAGAAAGCCTATATTTTTTTTCCTTGATTTGGGTTCCAAAATCTACCAGAGAAAATAACTACATCAATCATTGGTAGAAAAATATTGGCCTCTGGGCTTGTGTGCCACTCCTGACTCCTGTGTGCGTCATCTCTCAGTCAGTGGGCCATAGAACGCCTATTTTTGTTTTTATTTGTTTTATAAATTCTCCCTGAAAAAATCATTTTATTTTATTTGGTTTCTAAATTCTTCCTGATAAAATCATATTTTTTTTATTATTTTTTTTTCTAAAGTCTCCCTGAAAAAAAAAAAAAAAAAACAACCAAAAAAAACAGTGGGAGATTAATATTGGCCTTTCTGCTTGTGTGCCAGTCTTGACTCCTGGGTGTGCCATCTCTCTCTCTCTCTCTCTCTCTCTCTCCAATTGTGGTCCATAGAAAGCCTATATTTTTTTTCCTTGATTTGGGTTCCAAAATCTACCAGAGAAAATAACTACATCAATCATTGGTAGAAAAATATTGGCCTCTGGGCTTGTGTGCCACTCCTGACTCCTGTGTGCGTCATCTCTCAGTCAGTGGGCCATAGAACGCCTATTTTTGTTTTTATTTGTTTTATAAATTCTCCCTGAAAAAATCATTTTATTTTATTTGGTTTCTAAATTCTTCCTGATAAAATCATATTTTTTTTATTATTTTTTTTTCTAAAGTCTCCCTGAAAAAAAAAAAAAAAAAACAAACAAAAAAAACAGTGGGAGATTAATATTGGCCTTTCTGCTTGTGTGCCAGTCTTGACTCCTGGGTGTGCCATCTCTCTCTCTCTCTCTCTCTCTCTCTCCAATTGTGGTCCATAGAAAGCCTATATTTTTTTTCCTTGATTTGGGTTCCAAAATCTACCAGAGAAAATAACTACATCAATCATTGGTAGAAAAATATTGGCCTCTGGGCTTGTGTGCCACTCCTGACTCCTGTGTGCGTCATCTCTCAGTCAGTGGGCCATAGAACGCCTATTTTTGTTTTTATTTGTTTTATAAATTCTCCCTGAAAAAATCATTTTATTTTATTTGGTTTCTAAATTCTTCCTGATAAAATCATATTTTTTTTATTATTTTTTTTTCTAAAGTCTCCCTGAAAAAAAAAAAAAAAAAACAAACAAAAAAAACAGTGGGAGATTAATATTGGCCTTTCTGCTTGTGTGCCAGTCTTGACTCCTGGGTGTGCCATCTCTCTCTCTCTCTCTCTCCAATTGTGGTCCATAGAAAGCCTATATTTTTTTTCCTTGATTTGGGTTCCAAAATCTACCAGAGAAAATAACTCCATCAATCATTGGTAGAAAAATATTGGCCTCTGGGCTTGTGTGCCACTCCTGATTCCTGTGTGCGTCATCTCTCACTCAGTGGCCCATAGAAAGCATATAGTTTGTTACATTTGTTTTCTAAATTCTCCCTGCAAAAATCTATTTTTTTTTTTTTTTGGGGTTTCTAAAGTGTTCCTGAAAAAAATAAAAATAAAAAAAAAATAATAGTGTGACATTAATATTAACATTTGTGCTTCAGTGACAGTCCTGCGTGTGGGGCATCTCTCTAATTTGCAGCCACCAAAAAAAGAGTGTGTAACATTGGGCCTGATTTTCGCTGTGGTCTCACCAACCTGTAAAGGGGTAGCTAAATCATACTGAAGTTATAGCTCACCGTGTAAGTTGTGTGACTGCAACAAATAACGTTAGTTTGGTTACGTTTTTAAAACAATGAGGAAGTCTAGTGGAAGAGGTCGTGGCCGGGGGCGTTCATTGTCAGCTGGTAATGAGGGTAGTGGTAGTGGTGGAGCATCAGGTGGTCGTGGGGAAAAAAATATTGCACCTAAGTCTGGAGCTGTGGAGCCAGGTTCGTCGTCCGGCTACACAAGGCCTCGAACGCTCCCTTTTCTGGGATTAGGAAAACCGCTTTTAAAGCCGGAGCAGCAAGAGCAAGTTTTGGCTTATCTTGCTGACTCAGCCTCTAGCTCTTTTGCCTCCTCTCGTGAAACTGGTAAAAGTAAAAGCAGCGCGTCGTTAGTGGATGTTCACGGTCAGGGACAAGTCACTTCCTTGTCCTCTTCAGCAAAAACAACAACAGAGAAGAATGCAGCAGGCGACACAACGGGTTACTCCATGGAGCTCTTTACACATACCGTCCCTGGCTTAGAAAGTGAAGCAGTTAACAGTCCATGCCCATTACAAGTTGAATCTGACATGGAGTGCACTGACGCACAGCCACAGCCAGACTACTATGCTGGTCCTTTGACTCAGACCACAACATTGCCCTCGCAGGGTGCTGATCAAGAATCAGACCCTGATGAGACTATGTTGCCCCATCACGAACGCTATACCACCGAACGACACGGTGACACAGACGAAGTTGCGCAGGAGGTACAAGAAGAGTTATTAGATGACCCAGTTCTTGACCCCGATTGGCAGCCATTGGGGGAACAGGGTGCAGGCGGCAGCAGTTCTGAAGCAGAGGAGGAGGAGGGGCCGCAGCAGGCATCAACATCGCCACAGGTTCCATCTGCCGGGCCCGTATCTTGCCCAAAACGCGTGGCAAAGCCAAAACCTGGTGGAGGACAGCGTGGCCATCCGGTTAAAGCTCAGTCTGCAATGCCTGAAAAGGTATCCGATGCTAGAAAGAGTGCAGTCTGGCATTTTTTTAAACAACATCCAATTGATCAGCGCAAAGTCATCTGTCAAAAATGTTCTACTTCCTTAAGCAGAGGTCAGAATCTGAAAAGTCTCAATACTAGTTGCATGCATAGACATTTAACCACCATGCATTTGAAAGCTTGGACTAACTACCAAACGTCCCTTAAGGTTGTTGCACCCTCGGCCAATGAAGCTAGTCATCAACGCAACATCCCTTCCGGCAGTGTAGGACCACCATTTAGCGCACCACCTGCTGTATCTGTGCAGGTATCTTTGCCAGGCCAAAGCAGTCAGGGTCAGGGAATCACCAGTTTCGTAGTAGGAAACACTGCATCTAGGGCACCAGCGGCAACAATACCATCTCCCACCGTCTCTCAGTCTGCCATGTCCACCGGCACCCCCGCTAGTTCCACGATCTCCAGCTCTCCAGTCCAGCTCACCCTACATGAGACTATGGTTAGAAAAAGGAAATACTTAGCCTCGCATCCGCGTACACAGGGTTTGAACGCCCACATAGCTAGACTAATCTCGTTAGAGATGATGCCCTACCGGTTAGTTGAAAGCGAAGCTTTCAAAGACCTGATGGACTACGCTGTACCACGCTACGAGCTACCCAGTCGACACTTTTTTTCCAGAAAAGCCATCCCAGCCCTCCACCAGCATGTTAAAGAGCGCATCGTCCATGCACTCAGGCAATCTGTGAGCACAAAGGTGCACCTGACAACAGATGCATGGACCAGTAGGCATGGCCAGGGACGTTACGTGTCCATCACGGCACACTGGGTAAATGTGGTGGATTCAGGGTCCACAGGGGACAGCAAGTTTGGGACAGTTCTGCCTAGCCCACGGTCTAGTAAACAGTTGTCTGTAGCCGTTCGCACCCCCTCCTCCTCCTCCTCCTCCTCGTCCTCCTGCAGAAGCAAGAGCTCGTCCACAGACCGCAGTCGCACAAACACTCCATCCGCACCTGCCACTGTTGCACACCAGGTCTCCCATTATGGGGCAGCTACTGGCAAACGTCAGCAGGCTGTATTGGCTATGAAGTGTTTGGGCGACAATAGACACACCGCGGAAGTTCTGTCCGAGTTCTTGCAGCAAGAAACGCAGTCGTGGCTGGGCACTGTAGATCTTGAGGCAGGCAAGGTAGTGAGTGATAACGGAAGGAATTTCATGGCTGCCATCTCCCTTTCCCAACTGAAACACATTCCTTGCCTGGCTCACACCTTAAACCTGGTGGTGCAGTGCTTCCTGAAAAGTTATCCGGGGTTATCCGACCTGCTCCTCAAAGTGCGTGGACTTTGCGCACATATCCGCCGTTCGCCTGTACACTCCAGCCGTATGCAGACCTATCAGCGTTCTTTGAACCTTCCCCAGCATCGCCTAATCATAGACGTTGCAACAAGGTGGAACTCAACACTGCACATGCTTCAGAGACTGTGCGAACAGAGGCGGGCTGTTATGTTTTTGTGGGAGGATACACATACACGGGCAGGCAGTAGGATGGCAGACATGGAGTTGTCAGGTGTGCAGTGGTCGAAGATTCAAGACATGTGTCAAGTCCTTCAGTGTTTTGAGGAATGCACACGGCTGGTTAGTGCAGACAACGCCATAATAAGCATGAGCATCCCCCTAATGCGTCTGCTGATGCAAAGTTTGACGCACATAAAGGATCAGGCGTCTGCACCAGAGGAAGAGGAAAGCCTTGATGACAGTCAGCGATTGTCTGGTCAGGGCAGTGTACATGACGAGGTACCGGGCGAAGAGGAGGTGGAGGATGAGGAGGATGATGGGGATGAGTATATTTTTAATGAGGAAGCTTTCCCGGGGGCACGGGAAATTGGTGGCGTGGCAAGGCCGGGTTCTGGTTTTTTGAGGGACACAAGTGACGTAGATTTGCCTGCAACTGCCCCTCAACCAAGCACAACCGCAGATTTGACAACGGGAACTTTGGCCCACATGGCGGATTATGCCTTGCGTATCCTCAAAAGGGACACACGCATTACAAAAATGATGAACGATGACGATTACTGGTTGGCCTGCCTCCTTGATCCTCGCTATAAAGGCAAATTGCAAAATATTATGCCACATGAGAACTTGGAACTAATATTAGCAACAAAACAATCAACTCTTGTTGACCGTTTGCTTCTGGCATTCCCTGCACACAGCGCCCGTGATCGTTCTCACACGAGCTCCAGGGGCCAGCAGACCAGAGGTGTTAGAGGGGCAGAAATCAGAAGTGGCGTTGGCCAGAGGGGTTTTCTGACCAGGTTGTGGAGTGATTTTTCTATGACCGCAGACAGGACAGGTACTGCAGCATCAATTCAAAGTGACAGGAGACAACATTTGTCCAGTATGGTTACAAACTATTTTTCATCCCTTATCGACGTTCTCCCTCAACCGTCATTCCCATTTGATTACTGGGCATCCAAATTAGACACCTGGCCAGAATTGGCAGAATATGCATTGCAGGAGCTTGCTTGCCCGGCAGCTAGTGTCCTATCAGAAAGAGTATTCAGTGCTGCAGGTTCAATACTAACAGAAAAAAGGACTCGTCTGGCTACCCAAAATGTAGATGATCTAACCTTCATTAAAATGAACCACAACTGGATTTCAAAATCTTTTGCCCCACCCTGCCCGGCTGACACCTAGCTTTCCTATGAAAAGGTCTTGCCTGTGGACTATTCTGAATGACTTTTCCAATCTCGTAATTTTCTTCACCTGATTGTCCAGCATACGACATGTTTCCACCTCACGAAATGGCCAAACTCCCCACACGGGGCCGTGCTATCGCCACTTTGCGCTTGGACCCTTGAGAGTGCTGTTTGTCTGAAGAGGTGGGTGTGGCCGCTTTTGGTCGACGGCACTGCCACTGGGTCCCTCATAGTACAATAAAGTGTCTCTGGCGGTGGTGGTGCGCACCCAACGTCAGACACACCGTTGTAATATGAGGGGCCCTGTGCCTGTACCGCCGGCCACAAGACAGTTCCCCCCCCCAGCTCAAACAGTGCTCTACCACTAGCAAAATTATCTCTCACAGCTTCACCAATGTGTAGTCTAGGCGCTGACATCCTTCAATGCCTGGCACTGACAATACCATTGTTTTGACATTTTTGTTATGTTAGGCCTTCGAAGCCTGTCTGCGGTCCCTTCTTTCTACAACTACTACACTGACCAGGCCACTGCTGGCCGTGTTACCCTGGAACCAATTTAAAAGTGCCTACAGTCAGCCCAATTTTGTTATGTTAGGCCTTCGAAGACTGTCTGCCGTCACTCCTTCCACTAGACTTCCACTGACCATACACTGCTGCCCATGTACCCCTGGAACCAATTTAAAAGTGCCTACAGCCAGCCCAATTTTGTTATGTTAGGCCTTCGAAGCCTGTCTGCGGTCACTCCTTCCACTAGACTTCCACTGACCAGACCACTGCTGCCCGTGTACCCCTGCAACCAATTTAAAAGTGCCTACAGCCAGCCCAAGTTTGTTATGTTAGGCCTTTGAAGCCTGTCTGCGGTCACTCCTTCCACTAGACTTCCACTGACCAGACCACTGCTGCCCGTGTACCCCTGGAACCAATTTAAAAGTGCCTACAGCCAGCCCAAGTTTATTATGTTAGGCCTTCGAAGCCTGTCTGCGGTCACTCCTTCCACTAGACTTCCACAGACCAGACCACTGCTGCCCGTGTACCCCTGGAACCAATTTAAAAGTGCCTACAGCCAGCCCAAGTTTGTTATGTTAGGCCTTGGAAGCCTGTCTGCGGTCACTCCTTCCACTAGACTTCCACTGACCAGACCACTGCTGCCCGTGTACCCCTGGAACCAATTTAAAAGTGCCTACAGCCAGCCCAAGTTTGTTATGTTAGGCCTTCGAAGCCTGTCTGCGGTCACTCCTTCCACTAGACTTCCACAGACCAGACCACTGCTGCCCGTGTACCCCTGGAACCAATTTAAAAGTGCCTACAGCCAGCCCAAGTTTATTATGTTAGGCCTTCGAAGCCTGTCTGCGGTCACTCCTTCCACTAGACTTCCACTGACCAGACCACTGCTGCCCGTGTACCCCTGGAACCAATTTAAAAGTGCCTACAGCCAGCCCAAGTTTGTTATGTTAGGCCTTCGAAGCCTGTCTGCGGTCACTCCTTCCACTAGACTTCCACAGACCAGACCACTGCTGCCCGTGTACCCCTGGAACCAATTTAAAAGTGCCTACAGCCAGCCCAAGTTTGTTATGTTAGGCCTTGGAAGCCTGTCTGCGGTCACTCCTTCCACTAGACTTCCACTGACCAGACCACTGCTGCCCGTGTACCCCTGGAACCAATTTAAAAGTGCCTACAGCCAGCCCAAGTTTGTTATGTTAGGCCTTGGAAGCCTGTCTGCGGTCACTCCTTCCACTAGACTTCCACTGACCATACACTGCTGCCCATGTACCCCTGGAACCAATTTAAAAGTGCCTACAGCCAGCCCAAGTTTGTTATGTTAGGCCTTCGAAGCCTGTCTGCGTCCCGTTCTTTCAACTACAACTACACTGACCAGGCCACTGATGGCCGTGTTCCCCTGGAACCAATTTTAACTTGCCTACAGCCAGCCCTATGTTATTATGTTAGGCCTTCGAAGCCTGTCTGCGTCCCGTTCTTTCAACTACAACTACACTGACCAGGCCACTGATGGCCGTGTTCCCCTGGAACCAATTTTAACTTGCCTACAGCCAGCCCAATGTTAGGCCTTTGATGCCTGTCTGCCGTCACTCCTTCCACTAGGCCTCCACTGACCTGTCTATTGCTGCCCGTGTACCCCTTGAACCAACATCATTAAATATAAAAAAAATTAATTTGATTATAAAAAATAAGATCGTGTTGAGATCTCAAATGCAGACATTTTAACAATCAAAACAAACACACAACAAATATCTGGAACTGTACTACAAAGGTCCAACAGCTACAATTTCTTTCTCCTGCAAGAAGTTAACTGAAAGTTTTTTGGAGTTGTTAACACAGATATGGCATCCACCGAGTGTTGTCCTGTCGCGTCTCCTTTAAATTATTTCCAATAAGATGTTAAACTATTAATTTAATAAAATCAATAATTAAAAAAATAATTGAGTAAGTCAAAAGCACATTGCAAATAAACATTAATTACAAATCAAGAAGCATGGCGCGTCCGAGGGTGAGTAGATACCGAATAAGAATATAATCACCCTCGGACGCGCAATGCTTATTTAAAACAGCCTTCCTTCCTAAGAATCAGCCCTTCCGTGGTGTAGAGAGAGGTTGTGTTACACTCCAAGGTGTTCCCCAGGTTGCCTTTCCTGAGCTTCGATCTTCCGGCTCTCGTTTAGTAGCTGTTGGAAACTACGCTGCATTAGGCCTACTAATTGTGTATGGGTGAAACAGTGGCGCATCTGCGGTCCCTCCTTCCACTAGGCCTCCACTGACCTGTCTACTGCGGCCCGTGTACCCCTTGAACCAACCTAATAAAATATTTAAAAAATTAATTTGATTATAAAAAATAAGATCGTGTTGAGATCTCAAATGCAGACATTTTAACAATCAAAACAAACACACAACAAATATCTGGAACTGTACTACAAAGGTCCAACAGCTACAATTTCTTTCTCCTGCAAGAAGTTAACTGAAAGTTTTTTGGAGTTGTTAACACAGATATGGCATCCACCGAGTGTTGTCCTGTCGCGTCTCCTTTAAATTATTTCCAATAAGATGTTAAACTATTAATTTAATAAAATCAATAATTAAAAAAATAATTGAGTAAGTCAAAAGCACATTGCAAATAAACATTAATTACAAATCAAGAAGCATGGCGCGTCCGAGGGTGAGTAGATACCGAATAAGAATATAATCACCCTCGGACGCGCAATGCTTATTTAAAACAGCCTTCCTTCCTAAGAATCAGCCCTTCCGTGGTGTAGAGAGAGGTTGTGTTACACTCCAAGGTGTTCCCCAGGTTGCCTTTCCTGAGCTTCGATCTTCCGGCTCTCATTTAGTAGCTGTTGGAAACTACGCTGCATTAGGCCTACTAATTGTGTATGGGTGAAACAGTGGCGCATCTGCGGTCCCTCCTTCCACTAGGCCTCCACTGACCTGTCTACTGCGGCCCGTGTACCCCTTGAACCAACCTAATAAAATATTTAAAAAATTAATTTGATTATAAAAAATAAGATCGTGTTGAGATCTCAAATGCAGACATTTTAACAATCAAAACAAACACACAACAAATATCTGGAACTGTACTACAAAGGTCCAACAGCTACAATTTCTTTCTCCTGCAAGAAGTTAACTGAAAGTTTTTTGGAGTTGTTAACACAGATATGGCATCCACCGAGTGTTGTCCTGTCGCGTCTCCTTTAAATTATTTCCAATACGATGTTAAACTATTAATTTAATAAAATCAATAATTAAAAAAATAATTGAGTAAGTCAAAAGCACATTGCAAATAAACATTAATTACAAATCAAGAAGCATGGCGCGTCCGAGGGTGAGTAGATACCGAATAAGAATATAATCACCCTCGGACGCGCAATGCTTATTTAAAACAGCCTTCCTTCCTAAGAATCAGCCCTTCCGTGGTGTAGAGAGAGGTTGTGTTACACTCCAAGGTGTTCCCCAGGTTGCCTTTCCTGAGCTTCGATCTTCCGGCTCTCGTTTAGTAGCTGTTGGAAACTACGCTGCATTAGGCCTACTAATTGTGTATGGGTGAAACAGTGGCGCATCTGCGGTCCCTCCTTCCACTAGGCCTCCACTGACCTGTCTACTGCGGCCCGTGTACCCCTTGAACCAACCTAATAAAATATTTAAAAAATTAATTTGATTATAAAAAATAAGATCGTGTTGAGATCTCAAATGCAGACATTTTAACAATCAAAACAAACACACAACAAATATCTGGAACTGTACTACAAAGGTCCAACAGCTACAATTTCTTCCTCCTGCAAGAAGTTAACTGAAAGTTTTTTGGAGTTGTTAACACAGATATGGCATCCACCGAGTGTTGTCCTGTCGCGTCTCCTTTAAATTATTTCCAATAAGATGTTAAACTATTAATTTAATAAAATCAATAATTAAAAAAATAATTGAGTAAGTCAAAAGCACATTGCAAATAAACATTAATTACAAATCAAGAAGCATGGTGCGTCCGAGGGTGAGTAGATACCGAATAAGAATATAATCACCCTCGGACGCGCAATGCTTATTTACAACAGTCTTCCTTCCTAAGAATCAGCCCTTTCGTGGTGTAGAGAGAGGTTGTGTTACACTCCAAGGTGTTCCCCGGGTTGCCTTTCATGAGCTTCGATCTTCCGGCTCTCGTTTAGTAGTTGGTGGAAACTACGCTGCATTAGGCCTACAAATTTGGTATGGGGTGTAGAGACAGGTTGTGTTACACTCCAAGGTTTTCACCAGGTTGCCTTTCCTGAGCTTCGATCTTCATGCTCTCGTTTAGTAGTTGTAGAAAAGTACGCTGCATTAGGCCTACAAAATGGGTATGGGGTGGAGAGAGATGGTGTGTTACACTCCAAGGTGTTCCCCAGGTTGCCTTTCCTGAGCTTCGATCTTCATGCTCTCGTTTAGTAGGTGTCGGAAAGTAGGCTGCATTAGGCCTAAAAAATGGGGAATGGGGTGGAGAGAGATGGTGTGTTACACTCCAAGGTGTTCCCCAGGTTTCCTTGCCATTGCTTCGGTCTTCCGACTCTCGTTTAGTAGTTGTAGAAAAGTACACAGCATTAGGCCTACAAAATGGGTATGGGGTGGAGAGAGATGGTGTGTTACACTCCAAGGTGTTCCCCAGGTTGCCTTTCCTGAGCTTCGATCTTCATGCTCTCGTTTAGTAGGTGTCGGAAAGTAGGCTGCATTAGGCCTAAAAAATGGGGAATGGGGTGGAGAGAGATGGTGTGTTACACTCCAAGGTGTTCACCAGGTTTCCTTGCCATTGCTTCGGTCTTCCGACTCTCGTTTAGTAGTTGTAGAAAAGTACACTGCATTAGGCCTAAAAAATGGGTATGGGGTGGAGAGAGATGGTGTGTTACACTCCAAGGTGTTCCCCAGGTTGCCTTTCCTGAACTTCGATCTTCATGCTCTCGTTTAGTAGGTGTCGGAAAGTAGGCTGCATTAGGCCTACAAATTGGGTATGGGGTGGAGAGAGATGGTGTGTTACACTCCAAGGTGTTCCCCAGGTTTCCTTGCCATTGCTTCGGTCTTCCGACTCTCGTTTAGTAGTTGTAGAAAAGTACACAGCATTAGGCCTACAAAATGGGTATGGGGTGGAGAGAGATGGTGTGTTACACTCCAAGGTGTTCCCCAGGTTGCCTTTCCTGAGCTTCTATCTTCAGGCTCTCATTAAATTGTGGTTAAATGGAACAACTGCATTTGGCGTACTAGTTGGTTTGGGGCCTACTATCGGTGTCTGCCACTCCTTGCTGTTCTCCTGGTTTCCTGTCCTGAAATTCCATTTTCAGCCTCTCGTTAAGTAGTTGTTAATGTTAGACTGCATTTGGCCTACTAGTTGGGTTGGGGCCTACTATCGGTGTCTGCCACTCCTTGCTGTTCTCCTCCACTGAACAAAGCTGTGCCGCCTGTTTACTACGGTTGCCAATTTTGAACTGCATTTCGACTACTTACTGATTTGGCCCTACTCTCTGTGTCAGCCTCTCATTCCAGTTGTCCTCCACTGCAATGCCCCCTGGTTATTCCTGTGTTACCAATTTTGAACTGCATTTAGCCCACTGTCTTCTTTGGGCCTATATCTGTGTTTCCACTTCATCGTGCCCATTGCCCAGCCAGTGATAGATGAGTCTGCTGGTACATTGACCCATAACGCAACATTCCCCGTGCACGCTACACAACAACATTGTGACCCTGCTGAAAGTCAGGTTGCTCTTCCCGCATACCATACCACCTTACACGGGGACAAAGAGGAAGGTGCAGATGAAAGTGCAGGTTCCTTCATCAGGTGGGGGGAGGAATACTAGTTGGCGACGTCACTGGCACAGGGCCTCTCATAGTACGCAAAAGTGTTGCTGCCGGTGGGAGGCGCCCCCGCCGTGCAAACACACCGCTGTACTTTGAGGGGCCCTGTGCCAGTGCCAATGCCAACGAGTGGGCCCCCCCTGCTTGCTCAGGTTCACAGCACTTGCAAAGTTGAAATACTTACCTCTCCCTGCTCCACTGCCGTGACGTGGTCCAGATTTCCTGGGCCCACTAATTACTTGAACCAGCCCTACCCCCCACAACTTTAGCCAAATGACCCCCAATTTCAAATGCCTTCCAATTATTATAAGGTAAATTACGCTTGACAAGCTTCATTAAGAAGAATGGATGGTTTTGACATTAAAATGGGTACTCTAGGTGTTTTCCTGGCCCCCACTCACTGCCGACTATGCTGCCCCATTGACTTGCATTGGGTTTCGTGTTTCGGTCGATCCCGACTTTACGTCATAATCGGCCGATTTCACTCGACCCGACTTTGGACATAGTCGGGTTTCGCAAAACCCG
>NW_027193813.1:0-81143 GCF_032444005.1 Ranitomeya imitator
GGGGAGTGGGGTTAGAACAGTTAATAATTTAAGAAAGAATAGAGGTACAGAGAGGAACATCAAGTGCATGTATACTAATGCCAGAAGCCTCGCCAACAAAATGGACAAATTAGAATTAATGTTGTTGGAGCATAATTATGACATGGTGGGGATTGTTGTGAATTCCGTTCTTGGTTGTAAGTAGTATTTTGTGAGTTCTGCTCTTGGGCTCCTCCTGTGGTCTTTAGTGGTATTGCTGCTTCTTGGATTTAGCTTTTCAGCTGTTTCCTTTGATTGTCTTTTGGGCTCGGCTATATTAGTCTGGCCTTAGCCCTCATTCAATGCCTGTTGTCAATTGTCTCTGCCTGGAGTCTTTGCTCTTTGGATTTTCCTGCCACTCTGACCAAGTTCTGCTAAGCTAAGTCCTTCCATGTCCTTTGCAGTTCACTTATTGTGGACTTGTTGTTTTGTACTGTCTTGTTTTGTTCATTTGTCCAGTTTATCAGTATGGATCTATTTAGCTAAACTGGAAGCTCTGGGCAGCAGAGTTTGCCCTCCACACCTTTAGTTAGGTGTGGAGATTTTTGCATTTCTCTGCGGTGGACTTTTTCTAGTTGTTTTCTACTGACCGCACAGAGCTCTTTTCTGTACTTTCCTTTCTAGCTAGAAGTGGCCTCCTGTGCTCAATCTTGTTTCATACTACGTATGTAATTTCCTTCTCCTCTCACAGTCATTACATGTGGGGGGCTGTCTTTCCTTTCGGGATTTTCTCTGAGGCAAGATAGTTTTCCTGCTTCTATCTTTAGGGGTAGTTAGCGCTTAGGCTGTGACGAGTTGCATAGCGAGCGTTAGGAGCAATCCACGGCTGCTTCCTAGTTGTGTGTTGAGCTTAGGGTCTGCGGTCAGTATAGATACCACCTGCTCAGAGCTAGTCTCATGTCGCTCCATAATCACCAGACCATAACAGTACAACTGGCCAAAATTGAACTGAATGCCTCTCAAAAGAAGGTAAAGAAAAGGAGTTTTGAGTCATTTTTTCACTTTGGTTTGTTTTGTCTTTTTTTTTTTTCCTCTTGATCTCTGGGTGATTTTGGATTTGGATGCAGGCATGGAGGTTCAGGGGTTAATTTCTCGTGTGGATCAGCTTGCTGCAAAAGTACAGAATATTCAAGATTTTGTTGTTCGGACTCCGGCCTTAGAGCCTAGAATTCCTACTCCGGATTTGTTTTACGGGGATAGATCTAAGTTTTTGAACTTTAAAAATAATTGCAAATTATTTTTTGCTCTGAAACCTCGTTCCTCTGGTGATCCCATTCAGCAAGTAAAGATAGTTATTTCTTTGCTGCGTGGCGATCCTCAGGACTGGGCATTCTCTCTTGAGTCAGGGAATCCGGCATTGCTTAATGTAGATGCATTTTTTCAATCGCTCGGATTATTGTGTGACGAACCTAACTCTGTAGAGCATGCTGAGAAAACACTGTTGGACCTGTGTCAGGGTCAGGATGCGGCAGAATTATACTGCCAGAAATTTAGAAGATGGTGTGTGCTCACTAGATGGAATGAGGACGCTCTGGCAGCCATTTTCAGAAATGGTCTTTCTGAAGCCCTTAAAGATGTTATGGTGGGATTTCCCACGCCTATTGGTTTGAGTGAATCTATGTCTCTGGCCATTCAGATTGATCGGCGCCTGCGTGAACGCAAAGTGGTGCACCATATGGTAGTGTCCTCAGAGCAGAGTCCTGAGCCAATGCAGTGTGATAGGATTCTGACTAGAGCGGAACAGAGAGTTTTTACTGTGGTGATTCAGCTCATGCTATTTCTGATTGCCCTAAGCGTATTAAGAGGGTCGCTAGATCTGTTACCATTAGTACTGTGCAGCCTAAGTTTCTCCTGTCTGTGACCCTGATTTGCTCATTGTCATCTTTTTCTGTCATGGCATTTGTGGATTCAGGCACTGCTCTGAACTTAATGGACTTAGAATTCGCTAGGCGCTGTGGTTTTTCTTTGCAGCCTTTGCAGAGTCCCATACCCTTGAGGGGTATTGATGCTACACCATTGGCCAAGAATAAACCTCAGTATTGGACTCAGCTGACTATGTGCATGGCTCCTGCACATCAGGAAGGTTTTCTGGTGTTGCATAATTTACATGATGTTGTTGTACTGGGTTTTCCATGGTTACAAGTACACAATCCTGTGCTGGATTGGAAATCAATGTCTGTGACTAGTTGGGGGTGTCAAGGGGTACATAGTGACGTTCCTTTGATGTCAATTTCCTCTTCCCCCTCTTCTGAGGTCCCTGAGTTTTTGTCGGATTTCCAGGATGTATTCGATGAGCCCAAGTCCAGTTCCCTTCCTCCACATAGGGACTGTGATTGTGCTATTGACTTGATTCCTGGCTGTAAGTTCCCTAAGGGCCGACTTTTCAATCTGTCTGTGCCAGAGCATGCCGCCATGCGGAGCTATGTTAAAGAGTCTTTAGAGAAGGGGCATATTCGGCCGTCTTCGTCACCATTGGGAGCGGGATTTTTTTTTGTTGCCAAGAAGGATGGCTCCTTAAGACCCTGTATTGATTATCGCCTTCTTAATAAGATCACGGTCAAATTTCAATATCCTTTACCCTTGCTCTCTGATTTATTTGCTAGGATTAAGGGGGCTAGTTGGTTTACCAAGATTGACCTTTGAGGGGCATATAATCTTGTTCGTATTAAAAAGGGTGACGAATGGAAAACTGCATTTAATACGCCCGAAGGCCATTTTGAATATCTGGTGATGCCTTTTGGGCTTTCTAATGCTCCTTCTGTATTTCAGTCCTTTATGCATGATATTTTCCGCAATTATCTTGACAAATTCTTGATTGTGTATGTGGATGATATTTTGATTTTTTTCTAATGATTGGGAGTCTCATGTGAAGCAGGTCAGGACGGTATTCCAGATCCTTCGTGATAATGCTCTATTTGTGAAGGGGTCTAAGTGCTTATTTGGAGTTCAGAAGGTTTCTTTTTTGGGGTTTATTTTTTCCCCTTCGTCTGTAGAAATGGATCCTGCTAAAGTCCAAGCCATTCATGACTGGATTCAACCCACATCTGTGAAGAGCCTTCAGAAATTTTGGGGCTTTGCTAATTTTTATCGCCGTTTCATTGCTAACTTCTCTAGTGTGGTTAAACCCCTGACCGATTTGACTAAGAAAGGCGCTGATGTGACTAACTGGTCCACTGAGACTGTTGAGGCTTTTCAGGAACTTAAACGCCGATTTACTTCTGCCGCTGTCTTGCGTCAGCCGGATGTTTCTCTTCCTTTTCAGGTTGAGGTTGACGCTTCTGAGATTGGGGCAGGGGCCGTTTTGTCACAGAGGAATTCTGATGGTTCCTTGATGAAGGCATGTGCCTTCTTTTCTCGGAAGTTTTCGCCTGCGGAACGCAATTATGATGTCGGTAATCGGGAGTTTTTGGCTATGAAGTGGGCATTTGAGGAGTGGCGACATTGGCTTGAGGGAGCCAAGCACCGCATTGTGGTTTTGACCGATCATAAGAATCTGATTTACCTTGAGTCGGCCAAGCGGCTGAACCCTAGACAGGCTCGGTGGTCCCTATTTTTTTCCCATTTTGATTTTGTGGTCTCGTATCTTCCGGGATCTAAGAATGTTAACGCGGATGCCCTTTCTAGGAGTTTTTTGCCTGATTCCCTTGGAGTCCTTGAGCCGGTTGGCATTCTTAGAGAAGGGGTGATTCTATCTGCCATCTCCCCTGATTTACGGCGGGCGCACCAGGAATTTCAGGCTGATAAGCCTGACCGCTGTCCTGTGGGGAAGCTGTTTGTTCCTGATAGATGGACAAGTAAGGTAATTTCTGAGGTCCATTGTTCTGTGTTGGCCGGTCATCCTGGAATTTTTGGTACCAGAGATTTAGTTGCTAGGTCTTTTTGGTGGCCTTCCTTGTCGCGGGATGTGCGTGCTTTTGTGCAGTCCTGTGGGACCTGTGCCCGGGCTAAGCCTTGCTGTTCCCGTGCTAGTGGGTTGCTTTCACCTTTGCCCATTCCGGAGAGGCCTTGGACGCATATTTCTATGGATTTTATTTCAGATCTTCCTGTGTCCCAGAGGATGTCTGTTATCTGGGTGGTTTGTGACCGGTTCTCTAAAATGGTCCATTTAGTACCTTTGCCTAAATTGCCTTCCTCCTCTGATTTGGTTCCATTGTTTTTTCAACATGTGGTTCGTTTGCATGGCATTCCGGAGAATATTGTGTCTGATAGAGGTTCCCAGTTTGTTTCCAGGTTTTGGCAGGCCTTTTGTGCTAGGATGGGTATTGATTTGTCTTTTTCTTCGGCGTTCCATCCTCAGACAAATGGTCAAACTGAGCGAACTAATCAAACCTTGGAAACCTATTTGAGATGCTTTGTGTCTGCAGATCAGGATGATTGGGTGACTTTTTTGCCGTTGGCCGAGTTTGCCCTTAATAATCGGGCCAGTTCGGCTACTTTGGTTTCGCCTTTCTTTTGCAATTTTGGTTTCCATCCTCGTTTTTCTTCAGGGCAGGTTGAGCCTTCTGATTGTCCTGGTGTGGATTCTGTCGTGGACAAGTTGCAGCAGATTTGGGCTCATGTGGTGGACAATTTGACGTTGTCCCAGGAAAGGGCTCAGCGTTTTGCTAACCGCCGTCGGTGTGTTGGTCCTCGGCTTCGTGTGGGGGATTTGGTCTGGTTATCCTCTCGTCATGTCCCTATGAAGGTTTCTTCCCCTAAGTTCAAGCCTCGGTTTATTGGTCCTTATAAGATCTCTGAGATTATCAATCCTGTGTCTTTTCGTTTGGCCCTTCCAGCTTCTTTTTCCATCCACAATGTTTTCCATAGATCTTTGTTGCAGAGATATGTGAAGCCCGTTGTTCCATCTGTTGATCCTCCTGCCCCGGTGTTGGTTGAGGGGGAGTTGTGTCATGAAATTGTAATTCAGAACCACAATGGATGTTGAAGTTCAGAGCACAAATAGTGACCTGACAATAACCAAAAACATAGGACGAGCTCTGAGACGTGGGAACTCTGCTGACCGCAATCCCTATACTATCGTACCACAACTAAAGGCGGCCGTGGATTGCGCCTAACGCTACCTATGCAACTCAGCACAGCCTGAGAAACTAGCTAGGCCTAAGAGGAAAACAAGCCTAACTTGCCTCAAAGAAATTCCCCACAGGAAAAGGCAGCCCCCACATATAATGACTGTGAGTGAGATGAAATGACAAACGTAGAGATGAAACAGATTTAGCAAAGTGAGGCCCGACTTTCTGAATAGACCGAAGATAGAAAAGGTAACTTTGCGGTCAACACAAAACCCTACTAACAACCACGCAGAGGGGGCAAAAAGACCCTCCGTACCGAACTAACGGCACGGAGGTACACCCTCTGCGTCTCAGAGCTTCCAGCAAGCAACAAAAACAAAAGAGCACGCTGGACAGAAAAAACAGCAAACCAAAAAATAACACAGCATAACTTCGTTTATGCAGAGCAGCAGGCCACAGGAACGATCCAGGAGGAAGCTAGACCCACACTAGAACATTGACAAGAGGCCAGGATCAAAGCACCAGGTGGAGCTAAATAGGAAACGTCTAACGACATCACCACATCACCTGAGGAAGGAGGCTCAGAAGCCGCAGTACCACTTCCTTCCACCAACGGAAGCTCACAGAGAGAACCAGCCGAAATACCACTTGTGGCCACAGGAGGGAGCTCTGCCACAGAATTCACAACAGAGTTGGAATATGTGGTTGAGAAAATTTTGGATTCTCGTTTTTCAAGGCGGAAGCTTCAGTATCTTGTCAAGTGGAAGGGTTATGGCCAGGAGGATAATTCTTGGGTTGTTGCCTCCGATGTTCATGCCGCCGAGTTGGTTCGTGCTTTTCATTTGTCTCGTCCTGATCGGCCTGGGGGCTCTGGTGAGGGTTCGGTGACCCCTCCTCAAGTGGGGGGGTACTGTTGTGAATTCCGTTCTTGGTTGTAAGTAGTATTTTTGTGAGTTCTGCTCTTGGGCTCCTCCTGTGGTCTTTAGTGGTATTGCTGCTTCTTGGATTTAGCTTTTCAGCTGTTTCCTTTGATTGTCTTTTGGGCTCGGCTATATTAGTCTGGCCTTAGCCCTCATTCAATGCCAGTTGTCAATTGTCTCTGCCTGGAGTCTTTGCTCTTTGGATTTTCCTGCCACTCTGACCAAGTTCTTCTAAGTTAAGTCCTTCCATGTCCTTTGCAGTTCACTTATTGTGGACTTGTTCTTTTGTACTGTCTTGTTTTGCTCATTTGTCCAGTTTATCAGTATGGATCTATTTAGCTAAACTGAAAGCTCTGGGCAGCAGAGTTTGCCCTCCACACCTTTAGTTAGGTGTGGAGATTTTTGCATTTCTCTGCGGTGGACTTTTTCTAGTTGTTTTCTACTGACCGCACAGAGCTCTTTTCTGTACTTTCCTTTCTAGCTAGAGGTGGCCTCCTGTGCTCAATCTTGTTTCATACTACGTATGTAATTTCCTTCTCCTCTCACAGTCATTACATGTGGGGGGCTGTCTTTCCTTTGGGGATTTTCTCTGAGGCAAGATAGTTTTCCTGCTTCTATCTTTAGGGGTAGTGTTATGACCTGGTGGTCAGGACAATAATGGACCTGGTGGTTAAGAGCACACGGAATGACCTGATAGTTACTGATAATAAGGACGAGCTCTGGGACGTGGGAACTCTGCTGACCGCAATCCCTAAACCTATCAAACACACTAGAAATAGCCGTGGATTGCTCCTAACGCTCCCTATGCAACTCGGCACAGCCTAAGGAACTAGCTAGCCCTGAAGATAGAAAAATAAAGCCTACCTTGCCTCAGAGAAATTCCCCAAAGGAAAAGGCAGCCCCCCACATATAATGACTGTGAGTAAAGATGAAAATACAAACACAGAGATGAAATAGATTTAGCAAAGTGAGGCCCGACTTACTGAACAGACCGAGGATAGGAAAGGTTACTTTGCGGTCAGCACAAAAACCTACAAAAAGACCATGCAGAGGGCGCAAAAAGACCCTCCGCACCGACTCACGGTGCGGAGGCGCTCCCTCTGCGTCCCAGAGCTTTCAGCAAGCAAGACAACAAATTAAATAGCAAGCTGGACAGAAAAATAGCAAACCAAAGAAATACAAGCTGGAACTTAGCTTCTGATGGGAAGACAGGTCACAAGAACGATCCAGGAGTGAACTAGACCAATACTGGAACATTGCCAGGTGGCATGGAGCAAAGATCTAAGTGGAGTTAAATAGAGCAGCAGCTAACGAATTAACCTCGTCACCTGTGAAACTCAGAAACACCCACCAGAGGAAGTCCATGGACAGAACCAGCCGAAGTACCATTCATGACCACAGGAGTGAGCCCGACAACAGAATTCACAACAGTACCCCCCCCCCTTGAGGAGGGGTCACCGAACCCTCACCAGAGCCCCCAGGCCGACCAGGATGAGCCAAATGAAAGGCACGAACCAGATCGGCAGCATGAACATCAGAGGCAAAAACCCAGGAATCATCTTCCTGACCATAACCCTTCCACTTGACCAGGTACTGGAGTCTACGTCTCGAATCACGAGAATCCAAAATCTTCTCCACCACATACTCCAACTCCCCCTCAACCAACACCGGGGCAGGAGGATCAACGGATGGGACCACAGGCGCCACGTATCTCCGCAATAACGACCTATGGAACACATTATGGATAGCAAAAGAAGCAGGAAGGGCCAAACGAAATGACACAGGATTGATAACCTCAGAAATCTTATATGGACCAATGAAACGAGGCTTAAACTTAGGAGAGGAAACCTTCATAGGAACATAACGAGACGACAACCAAACCAAATCCCCAACACTAAGTCGGGGACCCACACAGCGCCGGCGGTTAGCGAAACGTTGAGCCTTCTCCTGGGACAATGTCAAATTGTCCACCACATGAGTCCAAATCTGCTGCAACCTATCCACCACAGTATCCACACCAGGACAGTCTGAAGACTCAACCTGCCCTGAAGAGAAACGAGGATGGAAACCAGAATTGCAGAAAAACGGCAAAACCAAAGTAGCCGAGCTGGCCCGATTATTAAGGGCGAACAGCAAAAAGGACACCCAATCATCCTGATCAGCAGAAACAAAGCATCTCAGATATGTTTCCAAAGTTTGATTAGTTCGTTCGGTTTGGCCAATTGTCTGAGGATGGAAAGCCGAAGAAAAAGACAAATCAATGCCCATCCTAGCACAAAAGGATCGCCAAAACCTTGAAACAAACTGAGAACCTCTGTCAGAAACGATGTTCTCCGGGATACCATGTAAACGAACCACATGCTGGAAAAATAATGGCACCAAATCAGAGGAGGAAGGCAATTTAGACAAAGGTACCAAATGGACCATCTTAGAAAAGAGATCACAAACCACCCAAATGATCGACATCTTTTGAGAGACGGGGAGATCCGAAATAAAATCCATAGAAATATGCGTCCAGGGCCTCTTCGGGACCGGCAAGGGCAAATGCAACCCACTGGCACGAGAACAGCAGGGCTTAGACCGAGCACAAGTCCCACAGGACTGCACAAAAGAACGCACATCCCGCGACAAAGACGGCCACCAGAAGGATCTAGCCACCAAATCTCTGGTACCAAAGATTTCAGGATGCCCAGCCAACACTGAACAATGAATCTCAGAGATAACTCTACTAGTCCATCTATCAGGGACAAACAGTTTCTCCGCTGGGCAACGGTCAGGTCTATCAGCCTGAAATTTTTGCAGCACCCGCCGCAAATCAGGGGAGATGGCAGACAAAATTACCCCCTCTTTGAGAATACCCGCCGGCTCAGGAACACCCGGAGAGTCAGGCACAAAACTCCTTGACAGGGCATCAGCCTTCACATTCTTAGAGCCCGGAAGGTACGAAACCACAAAATCAAAACGGGAGAAAAATAATGACCATCGAGCCTGTCTCGGATTCAACCGTTTGGCAGACTCAAGATAAGTAAAATTCTTGTGATCTGTCAAGACCACCACGCGATGCTTGGCTCCTTCCAGCCAATGACGCCACTCCTCGAATGCCCACTTCATGGCCAACAATTCACGATTACCAACATCATAGTTACGCTCAGCAGGCGAAAACTTTCTAGAAAAGAAAGCACATGGCTTCATCACCGAGCCCTCAGAACTTCTTTACGACAAAACAGCCCCTGCTCCAATCTCAGAAGCATCAACCTCAACCTGAAACAGAAGCGTAACATCTGGCTGGCACAACACAGGGGCAGAAGAAAAATGACGCTTCAACTCCTGAAAAGCCTCTACAGCCGCAGAAGACCAATTGACCACATCAGCACCCTTCTTGGTCAAATCAGTCAACGGTTTAGCAACAGTAGAAAAATTAGTGATGAAGCGCCGATAAAAATTAGCAAAGCCCAGGAACTTTTGCAGGCTCTTCACAGATGTCGGCTGAGTCCAATCGTAAATGGCCTGGACTTTAACAGGGTCCATCTCGATAGTAGAAGGGGAAAAAAGGAACCCCAAAAATGAAACCTTCTGAACTCCAATTAGACACTTTGACCCCTTCACAAACAAGGAATTCGCACGAAGGACCTGGAACACCATTCTGACCTGCTTCACATGAGACTCCCAATCATCCGAAAAGACCAAAATATCATCCAAATACACAATCAGGAATTTATCCAGGTACTCTCGGAGGATGTCATGCATAAAGGACTGAAATACCGATGGAGCATTGGAAAGCCCGAATGGCATAACCAGGTACTCAAAATGGCCCTCGGGCATATTAAATGCTGTTTTCCATTCATCGCCTTGTTTAATACGCACAAGATTATACGCCCCTCGAAGATCTATCTTGGTGAACCAACTAGCCCCTTTAATACGAGCAAACAAATCAGACAGCAACGGCAAAGGATACTGAAATTTGACTGTAATTTTATTAAGAAGGCGGTAATCAATACAAGGTCTCAAAGAACCATCCTTCTTGGCCACAAAAAAAGAACCCTGCTCCTAACGGTGATGACGACAGGCAAATATGGCCTTTCTTCAAGGATTCCTTTATATAACTCCGCATAGCGGCATGTTCTGGCACAGATAAATTGAACAATCGGCCCTTAGGAAACTTACTACCAGGAATCAAATTAATTGCACAATCGCAATCCCTATAAGGAGGTAGGGCACTGGCTTTGGGCTCATCAAATACATCCCGATAATCCGACAAAAACTCTGGAACTTCAGAAGGAGTGGAAGACGAAATAGACATAAATGGAACATCACCATGTACCCCCTGGCAACCCCAGCTGGACACAGACATAGATTTCCAGTCCAATACTGGATTATGAACCTGTAGCCATGGCAACCCCAAAACGACCACATCATGCAGATTATGCAACACCAGAAAGCGGATATCCTCCTGATGTGCAGGAGCCATGAACATGGTCAATTAGGTCCAATACTGAGGCTTATTCTTGGCCAAAGGCGTAGCATCAATTCCTCTCAATGGAATAGGATACTGCAAGGGCTCCAAGAAAAAACCACAGCGCCTAGCATACTCCAAGTCCATCAAATTCAAGGCAGCGCCTGAATCCACAAATGCCATAACAGAATAGGATGACAAAGAGCAAATCAGAGTAACAGACAATAGAAATTTAGACTGTACCGTACCAATGGTGGCAGACCTAGCGAACCGCTTAGTGCGCTTAGGACAATCGGAGATAGCATGAGTGGAATCACCACAGTAAAAACATAGCCCATTCCGACGTCTGTGTTCTTGCCGTTCAGCTCTGGTCAAAGTCCTCTCACATTGCATAGGGTCAGGCCCATGCTCAGATAGTACCGCCAAATGGTGCACAGCTTTACGCTCACGCAAGCGTCGATCGATCTGAATGGCCAAGGACATAGACTCATTCAGACCAGCAGGCATGGGAAACCCCACCATGACATCCTTAAGGGCTTCAGAGAGACCCTTTCTGAAGATTGCTGCCAGGGCACATTCATTCCACTGAGTGAGCACAGACCACTTTCTAAACTTCTGACAATATATCTCCGCTTCATCCTGACCCTGACACAGAGCCAGCAAGGTTTTCTCTGCCTGATCCACTGAATTAGGTTCGTCATAAAGCAATCCAAGCGCCAGGAAAAACGCATCAACATCACGCAATGCTGGATCTCCTGGCGCAAGGGAAAATGCCCAGTCTTGAGGGTCACCACGTAACAAAGAAATAATGATCTTTACTTGTTGAACAGGGTCACCTGAGGAGCGAGGTTTCAAGGCAAGAAACAATTTACAATTATTTTTGAAATTCAAGAACTTAGATCTATCACCAAAAAACAAATCAGGAATTGGAATCCTAGGCTCTGACATCGGATTCTGAACCACAAAATCTTGAATGTTTTTTATCCTTGTAGTGAGATTATCCATCCAAGAGGACAGACCTTGAATGTCCATGTTTACACCAGTGTCCTGAACCACCCAGAGGTAAAGGGGAAAATAGAGACAAAACACACTGCAAAGAAAAAAAAATGGTCTCAGAACTTCTCTTATCCCTCTATTGAGATGCATTAGTACTTTGGGCCACCTGTACTGTTATGACCTGGTGGTCAGGACAATAATGGACCTGGTGGTTAAGAGCACAAGGAATGACCTGATAGTTACTGATAATAAGGACGAGCTCTGGGACGTGGGAACTCTGCTGACCGCAATCCCTAAACCTATCAAACACACTAGAAATAGCCGTGGATTGCTCCTAACGCTCCCTATGCAACTCGGCACAGCCTAAGGAACTAGCTAGCCCTGAAGATAGAAAAATAAAGCCTACCTTGCCTCAGAGAAATTCCCCAAAGGAAAAGGCAGCCCCCCACATATAATGACTGTGAGTAAAGATGAAAATACAAACACAGAGATGAAATAGATTTAGCAAAGTGAGGCCCGACTTACTGAACAGACCGAGGATAGGAAAGGTTACTTTGCGGTCAGCACAAAAACCTACAAAAAGACCACGCAGAGGGCGCAAAAAGACCCTCCGCACCGACTCCCGGTGCGGAGGCACTCCCTCTGCGTCCCAGAGCTTCCAGCAAGCAAGACAACAAATTAAATAGCAAGCTGGACAGAAAAATGGCAAACCAAAGAAATACAAGCTGGAACTTAGCTTCTGATGGGAAGACAGGTCACAAGAACGATCCAGGAGTGAACAGACCAATACTGGAACATTGCCAGGTGGCATGGAGCAAAGATCTAAGTGGAGTTAAATAGAGCAGCAGCTAACGAATTAACCTCGTCACCTGTGAAACTCAGAAACACCCACCAGAGGAAGTTCATGGACAGAACCAGCCGAAGTACCATTCATGACCACAGGAGGGAGCCCAACAACAGAATTCACAACAGGGTAGTTAGCTCTTAGGCTGTGACGAGTTGCATAGGGAGCGTTAGGAGCAATCCACGGCTGCTTCTAGTTGTGTGTTGAGCTTAGGGTCTGCGGTCAGTATAGATACCACCTGCTCAGAGATAGTCTCATGTCGCTCCATAATCACCAGACCATAACAGGGGATATCTGAAACGTGGCTGGATGAGAGCCATGACTGAGCTGTTAACTTGCAGGGTTATAGTCTGTTCAGAAATGACCGTACAGATAAGCGAGGGGGAGGGGTGTGTCTATATGTAAAATCGTCCTTAAAACCCATCCGGCGTGATAATATAGGTGAATTAAGTGAAAATGTAGAATCCCTGTGGGTGGAGATAAGGGGAGGGGGAAAAATAATAAATTACTGATAGGGGTTTGTTATAAATCTCCAAAAATAATGGAAGCAATGGAGAATATCCTCATAAAGCAAATAGATGAAGCTGCGACTCAAGGAGAAGTCATTATTATGGGGGACTTCAACTACCCTGAAATAGATTGGGGAACAGAAACCTGCAGTTCCAGCAAAGGTGATCGGTGTCTGACAACTATGAGAGACAATTACCTTTCACAACTGGTTCAGGACCCAATAAGAAGGGGGGCACTGCTAGACCTAATATTAACCAACAGGCCAGACCGCATAGCAATTATGAGGGTTGGGGGTCACTTGGGGAATAGTGATCACAAAATAATAAGTTTTCATGTATCCTTTAATAAGATGTATAGTAGAGGGGTTACACGGACACTAAACTTCAGGAGGGCAAATTTCCAACGGATGAGAGATGATCTTGGTGCAATTAACTGGGACGATATCCTGAGACATAAAAATACACAAAGAAAATGGGAGACGTTTATTAGCATCCTGGATAGGACCTGTGCACAGTATATACCATATGGGAATAAACATACTAGAAATAGGAGGAAACCAATATGGCTAAATAGAGCTGTAAGGGGCGCAATAAGTGACAAAAAGAAAGCATTTAGAGAATTAAAGGAAGTAGGTAGTGATGAGGCATTAAATAAATACAGAAAAATAAAGTCTGTAAAAAGCAAATCAAGGCAGCAAAGATTGAGACAGAAAGACTCATTGCCAGAGAGAGTAAAAATAATCCCAAAATATTCTTTAACTACGTAAATAGTAAGAAACTAAAAAATGATAGTGTTGGCCCCCTTAAAAATAGTCTGGGTGAAATGGTGGATGAGGATAAGGAAAAAGCCGATATGCTAAATGACTTTTTTTCATCAGTATTTACAAAAGAAAATCCCATGGCAGACAATATGATCAGTGATAACAAAAATTCCCAATTAAGTGTCACCTGCTTAACCCAGCAGGAAGTACGGCGGCGTCTAAAAATCACTAAAATTTACAAATCTCCGGGCCCGGATGGGATACACCCTCGAGTACTGCAGGAATTAAGTACAGTCATTGATAGACCATTATTTTTAATCTTCAAAGAGTCCATAATAACAGGGTCTGTGCCACAGGACTGGCGTATAGCAAATGTGATGCCAATATTCAAAAAGGGGACAAAAACTGAACTCGGTAATTATAGGCCAGTAAGCTTAACCTCTACTGTGGGTAAAATCCTGGAGGGCATTCTAAGGGATGCTATACTGGAGTATCTGAGGAGGAATAACCTCATGACCCAGTATCAGCACGGGTTTACTAGGGACCGTTCATGTCAGACTAATCTGATCAGCTTCTATGAAGAGGTAAGTTCCGGACTGACCAAGGGAACCCAGTGGACGTAGTGTATATGGACTTTTCAAAAGCTTTTGATACGGTGCCACACAAAAGGTTGATACATAAAATGAGAATAATGGGGATAGGGGAAAATATGTGTAAGTGGGTTGAGAGCTGGCTCAGGGATAGGAAACAAAGGGTGGTTATTAATGGAGCACACTCGGACTGGGTCGCGGTTAGCAGTGGGGTACCACAGGGGTCAGTATTGGGCCCTCTTCTTTTTAACATATTTATTAATGACCTTGTAGTAGAATTTCAATATTTGCAGATGACACTAAACTGCAGGGTAATGAATACATGGGAGGACAATTTTATATTACAGGATGATTTTTTTTAACTTGAAACTTGGGCTGATAAATGGCAAATGAGCTTTAATGGGGATAAATGTAAGGTCATGCACTTGGGTAAAAGTAATAAGATGTATAACTATGCGCTTAATTCTAAAACTCTGGGCAAAACCGTCAATGAAAAAGACCTGGGTGTATGGGTGGATGACAAACTCACATCTAGTGGCCAGTGTCAGGCAGCTGCTACAAAGGCAAATAAAATAATGGGATGCATTGAAAGAGGCATAGATGGTCATGAGGAGAACATAATTTTACCTCTATACAAGTCACTAGTGCGACCACACTTAGAATACTGTGCGCAGTTCTGGTCTCCGGTGTATAAGAAAGACATAGCTGAACTGGAGCGGGTGCAGAGAAGAGCGACCAAGATTATTAGAGGACTGGGGGGTCTGCAATACAAGATAGATTATTACACTTGGGGCTATTTAGTTTGGAAAAACGAAGACTAAGGGGTGATCTTATTTTAATGTATAAATATATGAGGGGACAGTACAAAGACCTTTCTGATTATCTTTTTAATCATAGACCTGAGACAGGGACAAGGGGCATCCTCTACATCTGGAGGAAAAATGGTTTAAGCATAATAACAGACGCGGATTCTTTACTGTAAGAGCAGTGAGACTATGGAACTCTCTGCCGTATGATGTTGTAATGAGTGATTCATTACTTAAATTTAAGAGGGGACTGGATGCCTTTCTGATAAAAAGTATAATGTTACAGGGTATATACACTAGATTCCTTGATAGGGGGTTGATCCAGGGAACTAGTCTGATTGCCGTATGTGGAGTCGGGAAGGAATTTTTTTCCCCAAGGTGCAACTCTTTGCCACATGGGTTTTTTTTGCCTTCCTCTGGATCAACATGTTAGGGCATGTTAGGTTAGGCTACGGGTTGAACTAGATGGACTTATAGTCTTCCTTCAACCTTAATAACTATGTAACTATGTAACTATATAAGCATTTTGTCTGTTTGTATATGTAGCCCAGAACAACTTTTCTGTCTGTGCGGAATCTTGTGTCATCCACGTGAATAACTTCTTCGGTCTGTATGAAGTTTACGATCTCTACGACTAGTACAGCCCCATAAAGTTCAAGTCTGGGTATGAGCTCAGGTTAGGGAGCCAATTTAGTCTTTCCAAGTAGAAATCCGACATGGGCTTCATTGTTAGTCTATATCCTTCAAATAGACAACAGCTTCAATAGTTTCGGTAGAGGCATCAGAGAATATATGGATCTCTTTCCTTTGACTTGTAGATTCCCTCCAGGACCTCTATTTTAGCTGTTTTCAGGCAGTGGTTCTTCCCAGTCCTTATTAGACTGAGAGGTGCCTGAGCAGAAGCTTGCCTTGTATAGTCAGAGGTGCAACAAACCCAAGTGGATCATACAGACAGTTCACCACTGACAGGACATAAGGTACCGTCACACTGACCAACTTCACAACGATATCGCTAGCGATCCGTGACGTTGCAGCGTCCTGGAAAGCGATATCGTTGTGTTTGACACACAGCAGCGATCTGGATCCTGCTGTGACATCGTTGGTCGGAGCAGAAAGTCCAGAACTTTATTTCGTCGCTGGATCTCCCGCAGACATCGCTGAATCGGCGTGTGTGACGCCGATCCAGCGATGTCTTCGCTGGTAACCAGGGTAAACATCGGGTTACTAAGTGCAGGGCTGCGCTTAGTAACCCGATGTTTACCCTGGTTACCAGTGTAAATGTAAAAAAAAAAAACACTACATACTTACATTCCGGTGTCTGTGTGACAGCTCTCCAGCGACCAAGCAGCGACGCTGCAGCGATCGACATCGTTGTCGGTATTGCTGCAGCGTCGCTTAGTGTGACGGTACCTTAATAGCATCATGCCACTTCTGAGGGGATGTAAAGAATTTCAATTATTTTTCCCACTTTATCATGTATGGGAGTGTTCTCTCCAAGGGGGGATTATTGAGCATCTTATAAAAGTATATAAACCCGAGTTTTCCCTGCCAGAGGAGAAAAGTGATCTTTTCAGGGAAAAAGTTAAAGGTAAAGTCCAAGGAGTAGGCCCAGTGTAAATCAAATGCCTAACTTGAAGGTATTTATTAAAGGCCTCCCTCAGGGATGGATGAGAAGTCAGGATATCATTAAATGGAATTAAGCCAAAGTCATCTATAAGGTCTCCCAATGAATTAATACCCGCAGCGTCCCATCTTGACATGACTTTGGTCTTGATAAAACACAGTGGACCTATACTAGCAGATGACATGGCTCCCAAAACCATAATTAATTGTGGGTACTTAACACTAGACCTTGGAAATCAAGGTCCCAGAGTCTGGAGGAAGAGTGGAGAGGCCACAATCCAAGCTGCTTGAGATCTATTCTTGCCATTTGCAAGAATTTCATTTAGGTGTACCGCTGCCCGCGAAGCAAATTCACTCTGATCAAGATGCCTGTTTTCTTGGGAAAGTGATGGAAGAGTTACACCATCTGTACCAGATCACAACATCTCGGACAACGCCTTACCACTCTCAGGGAAATAGAGCCTGTGAACAGTTCAACCGCACTCTTATACAGATGTTAAGAACGCTGGAGGAAGAGCCCCTGTAGCAATATGTTATATTTATGACAGGATTCATCAAACAGAACATGGTGGCAGCGGTGGGATAGAACCTGCAAATTCTTAGAGCTTATATGAGGCTGGAACTGCACAGATCACTGCAACTGTAAGTACAGATTCCCTGACAGTACAGAAAAAATGGAGACTGGTCTGAAGCCCCCTCAGAGACTGGATGTCACTTCATGTAATTTGTCCCAGACTTGGAGACATTGGAAGGAAGAGTTTACACTGTATGTGGATCTGACTGTGGGCCCCACTGATGACAAACGGAAAGTAAAGCTGTTTTATTACCTAATTGGGGAAAATGGCAGAGAATTAGCCCACACCTTGCTCCCAGACACAGACAACCTCCTCCTAGCAGACATTGTGCAGGCATTTGATAAACACTGTGACCCAAAGAAGAATGAGACAGTGGAAAGATAGAAGTTTTTCACAAGACATCAGAAGGATGGTGAAAATGTGGACAGATATCTGACAGAGCTGAGGAGACTTGCAGAAACATGTGGCTTTGGAGAGATCAGGGACAGTCTAATCAAGGACAGAATGGTGTGTGGCATAAAGGACAGTCATCTCAAAGAAAGATTATTGAGAGAGGAAGGCATGACTTTAGAGAAATGTATGCAAATCTGCAGGGCTGCTGAGCTCACAAAGCACAGCCTGAAGATGATGGCAGGCACCAGTGAGAATGATGATGACAAGGTACATACAGTATCTATGAAAGGAAAGACAGGACCAGACTACCCTATAAACACTGTCCACTGCAAGTATTGTGGGAAAAGACATGAGAGAGACAAAACCAAGTGTCCAGCATATGGGGAAACCTGCAGGTCATGTGGCAAGAAGAATCATTCCTCTGCTGTCTGCAGGCAAGGAAGAGGCAAACAGTACAGACAGCTTCACACTGTGACACCAGACACTGACAGTGCAGAGGACATTACATGGCTACAAATGCAGTCTACAACAGAGAAAGTCAATGTAGTCGGGCAGTCAGTAGTGAAGGATGCCAAGCAGCTTTATGCAACATTCCTGTTGGATGAGAAGCCCATTAGATTTCAGCTGGATTGTGGAGCAAGCTGCAATGTAATTTAATTTGATCTGCTAAACAAACAGGTTTCTATTGAGCCAACTGACAAGGTACTGGTGATGTACAACAAAAGTGTTCTGAAACCAATGGGGACATGTAAGCTAAAAATACGAAACCCATGTAACAGAAAGAGTTATAGAGTTGAATTTACCGTGTTACGGGGTAGTAACCATGTACCATTACTGGGAGTAAAAGCAGTTCAGGCAATGGACTTAATAAAAGTACAGTCTCAGAACATTATGTCTGTTGAAGTTGCCCAGGATATACAAAATCCAAAACTAAATGCAGAGCACAACTTGGACATGCAGAAAATAAAAGCAGAGTATGCTGATGTATTTGAAGGTGATGGATGCTTTGAAGGTAAATATAGGCTAGAAATTGACAACACAGTACAGCCCACCAGATTACCTACAAGAAGAGTGCCTGTAGCTTTAATGCAACCGCTGAAAGTAGAACTGCAAGATCTACAAAGAAGAGGCATGATAGCACCAGTCTATAAGAGCACAGATTGGATCAGCAGTTTGGTCATAGTGCAGAAACCATCGGGCAAGTTAAGAATATGTATTGATCCTAAGCCATTCAACAAGGCGCTGAAACGAAATCATTACCCAATGCCAACATTAGATGATGTTCTACCAGATTTATCAAAGGCTAAAATATTTTCTGTATGTGATGTAAAAAATGGATTCTGGCATGTGGCCCTGACTGAAGATTCAAGTTTATTGACAACATTTTCTTCACCATTTGGACGCTTTAAATGGCTGAAAATGCCCATGGGACTAAAACCTGCTCCAGAGATATTCCAGCAGAAATTGATGCAGGCTTTGGAAGGACTTACTGGAGTGAAGACAATAGCGGATGATATCCTAGTAGTGGGAGAAGGTGAAAATATGGAATCTGCAATCAAGGATCACGATCAGAAGATGATACAATTTTTGGACAGAGGCAGAGAAAAAAACATAAAGCTGAATTTGGACAAATTCAAATTGAAAATGACAGAAGTGGCCTATATTGGTCATCGACTGACTTCAACTGGGGTCAAAGTGGATCCTGAAAAGGTGAGAGCAATACAAGATTTGCCTACCCCTACTGATGTTTCTGGAGTACAATGATTTTTGGGCATGGTGAATTATCTCTCAAAATTTTGCAGACATCTGTCAGACATGTGTGAGCCACTGAGACAGCTAACCCACAAAGATGTGCGCTGGGAATGGACAGAAAGCCAGGAGACTGCTTTCCGAGCAGTAAAGAATGCCATTGCAGATACAGCAACCCTAAAGTACTTCGATCCAGATCGAGAAGTGGTGGGTACAATGTGATGCTTCGGAAAAAGGCCTTGGAGCCACATTAATGCAGAACAAACAGCCAATTACATTTGCAAGCAGAGCCCTTACAACAACAGAGCAGGGATATGCGCAGATTGAGAAGGAACTACTGGCTGTGGTATTTGGGATGGAGAAGTTTCACCAGTACACCTATGGTCGACGGGTAACAGTGCAGTCGGATCACAAACCATTGGAGAGCATTACAAAGAAGCCATTTTTACTAAATGCCCCAAAGAGACTACAGCGCATGCTGTTGCGACTTCAGAAATATGATGTTGACATCGGGTACTGTCCAGGAAGAGACTTACTGATTGCAGATACGCTAAGCAGAGCTTACCTTCCTGTCACAAATGATGAGGAGGAAGACATTGAAACCATCAATATGTGTAACTACCTTGCAGTGTCAAAAGAAAAGGTCAAGCAAATCCAGACGTTTACAGAGAAGGATAAAAGTCTCCAGAGTTTAAAGACGGTCATCTTGCAGGGCTGGCCAAAATACAAGCAGCATGCTCCGAGGGAAGTCTCACCATTCTTCCACATAAGAGATGAATTGTCAGTGCAGCAAGGAATCATCTTTAAAGGAGACAGGGCTGTTATACCTGAAGTTCTCAGAAGAGGCATATTGAAGACATTACACTCTTCTCACTTAGGCATGGAAGGATGCCTACGTCGTGCACGAGAATCAGTTTATTGGCCAGGAATGAATGACCACATAAAAAATTACATAGCACAATGTGAAATATGTGCATCCTGCAATGATAAGCAACCAAAGGAGACATTGCAACCTCATGAAATTCCACATAGGCCTTGGTCAAAAATAGGAACAGACTTGTTCACATGGAATGACAAAGAATACCTGATTACAGTGGACTATTTCTCTAACTTCTGGGAGGTTGATTTGGTGCAGGACACAAGGGCGAGAACAGTGATTAAAAAAACTCAAGGCCCATTTTGCCAGGTATGGCATTCCAGATATCGTTTTCTCTGACAATGCGGCACAGTTTACGTCGGAAGAATTCAAAACTTTCAGTAAGAAATGGGAATTTGAACACCAGACGTCTTCTCCAAGATATCCTCAGAGTAATGGGAAAGCAGAGTCAGCAGTAAAAATGGCCAAAAGACTCATGCAGAAAGCAAACCAGGCGGGTGCTGATGTATATCTGTCTATACTGGATCATAGAAACACACCCACCCAAGGCCTAGACAGCAGTCCGGCACAGAGGCTCATGAGTAGGCGTACAAAGACACTAGTACCAACTGCGAGTCATCTGTTAGAGCCAAAGCTGCTGGGAAACATCGAAGCTAAATTACAGAAGAATCAAGCTAGGCAAGCTTTCTATTACAATAAATCTGCAAAGGATCTGCCTGAGCTCGAGAGAAATGACAACATTCGGCTGCAGCCAAGCACCACATTTGACAAACACTGGCAAAAGGCAAAGGTTGTCCAGAAACTGGGACCTCGATCTTACGAAATTCTAACAGACGACGGAAGAAGACTAAGGAGGAATCGAAGATATTTGAGGAAAACGCAAGAAAGAGATGATTCATGGCCTTGTGAACAGTATCCAGACACCCAAGGCAACGAGGCAGCAAGTACAAGTCAGGCAACAACAGTGACAGCTGACCATCAGGGTGAGGACTCTGGCCAGAGACAGACAATATCAGAAGAACTACCAGATGTACCAGATGTAGAAAGTGACACATCTTATATTACCAGAGCTGGCAGAATTAGCAAAAAGCCGGCGCACCTCAAAGATTATATCTCACTGGACGTACTTGGTTAATTTCTAACTTTGTCATAGTATACATTAGTTTAGTATCTTTTATTGTTCCTCTAGTTAAAAGAGAAAGGATGTAGCAATATGTTATATGTTCATGTGGCCTCTAGGGGTCTCACTACTTTTATGTGTGTTCTATATTCTTTGTTTGGAACTTGTTGGATGTTGTTGTACTCGGAACTCATGTAATGGAGGTTGAGACATGATGTGAATAAAGAGCCTGGAGATACTCACAGAGTGTGATTTATGACAGGATTCATCAAACAGAACAGCCCCGAGGCCTAAATTCGTAGCTGAGTTAGTGTGGGTGTACAACAACCGAATACATCGCACCATCGGTTACACTCCTTATACCTTGTTGTTCGGTCGCCCAGGAAGTGACATTACCGACTGGAGCTGGACCCAGAGGAGGACTAACCATGGACGGGGGTGTCTACCTGGGTCCGAGAATAATGTAATCGCCTGCAGACTTTAAAGACCAGATTACAGGAAATGGAGCATTCAGAAACTACCCCTCTGCGAGAGACAGCTCTTCAAGCTAGGGACCGGGTGTTGGTTCGAGATAAACACCCTCAAGATAAGCTGGAGTACCGGTGGGAGAATATTCTGTATCAGGTGAAGCGATGAATCAACTCCGAAGGGCCCGTCTACGAGTTCCAACCTGAAGGGGAAGAAAACGCTTCCACTCGTATAGTCCATGCTTCAACCCTGTTTGTCAAGAGATCCTGACCAAATAGAGGAGGTGCAAGATGCTCCCGAAGTACCCCCATCAGACATTTCTGATTGTGAAGAAGAGGAAGATCCTGAATAGCCGCCTGTGAGACAAAGAGAGGCGAGAGCTTGCAGTCCCTATAATGGCTGTCCCGTTGGAAATGGGCGTGTCCCCGCCCTCACTGTACAACCTGACTCGACTATCCAATTGGACTCGGCTACTCTTTCTGACTTACATCGCTCCGAACGGGCAACAGCCGGAATACCCCCCAACCGATACAATCAAGACCAATTTATTTGGCAACAAATTGTCCAAGGAATTGAAGAATGTTAATGTACTTTACAGGAACTCTCGTCCATGGAGTGGTGAGGAAAAGGAAAGGGAGAGTGTAAGAAGATAGACCAGACCTGACCGGGGTACCTCTCTTGCATCGGCTTCGAAACCATCGGTGCTGTCACCATTGTTGCCTGGGGAAAGTTTTCCAACCCAGACTGACCTTTGAACTTGACAGCAGGGGGCAGGACCATGATAAAAGGCTCCATGTGGGAAAGAGAGGGCAGACTTGGTGGGAAGACAGAGCGCGCAGCAGGGGAAGGTTTGTGCTCCATCCTATGAGCATTGTGTGAGCACAGGCCCGCGCTAGAGATTCCCTGTGTCCAGTTACACTGACTTTGGACAGACTTCTGACGGGTGCCCGTTGGCCCCTGTTACTGCTAGTTACAGACGTTTCGGGCCAGTGGATACTGTGCCCATTCTGCCTAAGACAAACCGGGTGACTCAACCATAACTGCGTTATTGCTCACCTGTATACCCCCACCGAGATGAGTCACGCTACGGCGGTGTAACAGACTGTGCTGCACCCCATACGATGAACCGAGGAGCCAGGACCCCACTTGGAACAAAGAGGACTCATCCCCATCACCGGGAACTGGAGCTCCAGCTTCGACAGAACTAAACCGGAGTCATCATGCACCAGTTGCGCAGGCACCACCGTTGGAACTTAAAGGCTCTGCAGCCAGGAAGCCAGCGGACTGATAAGCTTACCCTTTTATGATCAGTTGCTTAACCTGTTACCTCGCCCTGCATCCATATCTTGCCAATAACAACCCCCTGTACATCCTGCTTAGTTCATTACCTCCCTGCGTGGCGTATACCCCTGTTAATAAACCTGTTAACTCTTGCTCTGCCTCCTGTCCGTTACTGCATCCTGTTACCTGTTGACACCTGCTCTACTCAACATACATCAGATGTCCACTCCAACAGATGCTCAGTAGATTCTTGTCAATGTGAACTGTTCTTCTCAGCGCACAGTGACAATGCGCTTTTTCATCAGCTCTGATCAGAAGCGACAAGCCGTCTTTAGAGCGCACTGTCATTGTACAGTGTCAGTAAAGAATGAGCGAGCAGAGGCCAGCGCCACCCCTACAAATGACATCACTTGCGATGGCGGGACTGGTCTCTGATTGCTCACTTTCTCCTTACAATGTGGACTGACTGTGCGCTCTGTTCTTTTTTTTTTTTTGTTTAAATAGTTTTTTATTGAAAGCAAACATGCACAATACAATTTATGCACTGTCCAGTGCGCTCTGTTCTTAGCTCATCACTTCTGATCAGAGCTGTCGAGAGAGAAATGTTCTTTTTTTGGCTATTTTTGTTTTCTAATCTTTGGGGGCGCTTAGAATCAAAGAGTCGATCCCACCTTCAAAACAGAGGTTGAGCTATTTGGTGCACAACGATTTTACAATGGATAATGGATCTTTTTGTGTTAACCCCTTTACCCCCAAGGGTGTATTGCACGTTAATGACAGGCCAATTTTTACAATTCTGACCACTGTCCATTTATGAGGTTATAACTCTGGAACGCTTCAACGGATCCCGGTGATTCTGACATTGTTTTCTCGTGACATATTGTACTTCATGATAGTGGTAAAAATTATTTGATATTACCTGCGTTTATTTGTGAAAAAAATAGAAATTTGGCGAAAATTTTGAAAATTTTGCAATTATCCAACTTTGAATTTTTATGCAATTAAATCACAGAGATATGTCACACAAAATACTTATTAAGTAACATTTCCCACATGTCTACTTTACATCAGCACAATTTTGGAACCAAAATTTTTTTTTAGGGAGTTATAAGGGTTAAAAGTTGACCAGCAATTTCTCATTTTTACAACACCATTTTTTTTTTTAGGGACCACATCTAATTTGAAGTCATTTTGAGGAGTCTATATGATAGAAAATAACCAAGTGTGACACCATTCTAAAAACTGCACCCCTCAAGGTGCTCAAAACCACATTCAAGAAGTTTATTAACCCTTCAGGTCTTTCACAGGAGTTTTTGGAATATTTAAATAAAAATGAACATTTAACTTTTTTTTCACAAAAAATTTACTTCACCTCCAATTAGTTTTATTTTACCAAGAGTAACAGGAGAAAATGGACCCCAAAAGTTGTTGTACAATTTGTCCTGAGTACACCGATACCCCATATGTGGGGGTAAACCATTGTTTGGGCGCATGGCAGAGCTCGGAAGCGCCCTTTTACTTTTCAATGCAAAATTGACTGGAATTGAGATGGGACGCCATGTTGCGTTTGGTGAGCCCCTGATGTGTCTAAACATTGAAATCCCCCACAAGTAACACCATTTTGGAAAGTAGACCCCCTAAGGAACTTATCTAGATGCATGGTGAGCACTTTGACCCAATAAGTGATTCACAGAAGGTTATAATACTGAGCCGTTAAAATGAAAAATCATATTTTTTCACAAAAATTATCTTTTTGCCCCCAATTTTTTATTTTCTTAAGGGTAAGAGAATAAATTGGACCCCAAAAGTTGTTGTACAATTTGTCCTGAGTACGCTGATACCCCATATGTGGGGGTAAACCACTGTTTGGGCGCATGGGAGAGCTCGGAAGAGAAGGAGCGCCGTTTGACTTTTCAATGAAAATTGACAGGAATTGAGATGGGACGCCATGTTGCGTTTAGAGAGCCACTGATGTGCCTAAACATTGAAATCCCCCACAAGTAACACCATTTTGGAAAGTAGACCCCCTAAGGAACTTATCTAGATGCATGGTGAGCACTTTGACCCAATAAGTGATTCACAGAAGTTTATAATACTGAGCCGTTAAAATAAAAAATCATATTTTTTCACGAAAATTATCTTTTTGCCCCCAATTTTTTATTTTCCCAAGGGTAAGAGAATAAATTGGACCCCAAAAGTTGTTGTACAATTTGTCCTGAGTACGCTGATACCCCATATGTGGGGGTAAACCACTGTTTGGGCGCATGGGAGAGCTCGGAAGAGAAGGAGCGCCGTTTGACTTTTCAATGCAAACTTGACAGGAATTGAGATGGGACACCATGCTGCGTTTAGAGAGCCACTGATGTGCCTAAACATTGAAACGCCCCACAGGTGACACCATTTTGGAAAGTAGACCCCCTAAGGAACTTATCTAGATGTGTGGTGAGCACTTTGAGCCCCCAAGTGTTTCACTATGTTAGGGCTAGCGGAACGCACCAAATAATAAGACAGATAGAGTAAGGTGCGTTCGCAGCCCGGGGTCCACCGTGCAGAGATGGAACCTGCTGCCAAGTAATGACGGACTATATGGGGGTACAATGTGTATACACACACGGGTTAACCTCACCCTGTGTGAAAGAAGCGAACCCTGTTGCGTCACAGGGCCGCGGTACCGCACCAAGAGCGCAAGCAAGGAGTCTCAGAACTCAATCCCAAGACACAGGATTTGAGTACATAGACCTCATGCGCTCGACATCGCTACTGGGGTGTCAGAGTGACAGCAATAGAAGCACGAGAGTGCATGCAGTGCCGCACTGGCGAATGCCACTAACCACCCAGGCTTGGATCAGGAAAGTGCTGTGAAAGTGCACGGCGCCGCACTGGCGGTCACAGCAATAAGACGCTGTATTGTGTGTTTACGTGCTGATGGCTAAGTCGGGCGCTAGATAGCAATCGTTCATTCGCGACCAGTCAACAACACTAGGAATGGGAATGATCTAGGAGCTTTCATCCATTGACATACATCCATCAAGACACACACATTATCAAGTCTATACTAGCGCATGGCCGTGCGGTCATGCACAGCTTATATAGTTGCAGCACGTTCAGGACCTTCCAATAAAGGACCAATGGGAAGCTGCTACTGAAGTTTTGCGTTTTCAGGACCTTCCTGGAGGACCAATGGGATGTGCTGCAGTACCTGAGCATGTGACCCTCGATCTCCAACGGGAGATCTTGCCCTGGGCATGCTCAGAAAGAGAAAAGCATGACTTAGTCCCAAAAGCATCTGCTCGCCGCTGCCCAACACTGACTTCAATGGCAGAAGCAGGAAAAGCAGCAGTAACTCTTTGTACAGAGTGAGACTGAGCAGACTCCACTGCGGCTGGAGAAGAATGGGAGACCACAGCGGAGATGGCTCGAGATTCCCCTTGTGCAGACGCGGGAACTCGACACCTAACACACTACAGCTTATAACGCAGAGCCGTGAAAATAAAAAATCCTTTTTTTTCCACAAAAATTGTTTTTTAGCCCCCAGTTTTGTATTTTCCCTAGGGTAACAGGAGAAGTTGGACCCCAAAAGTTGTTGTTTAATGTGTCCTGAGTACGCTGATACCCCATATGTTGGGGTAAACCCCTGTTTGGGCCCACGGGAGAGCTCGGAAGAGAAGGAGCACTGTTTTACTTTATCAACGCAGAATTGGCTGGAATTGAGATCGGATGCCATGTCGCGTTTGGAGAGCCCCTGATGTGCCAATTATAACTGAAACCCTAATCCAAACACATCCCTATCCCTAATCCCAACGGTAACCCTAACCACACCCCTAACCTTGACACACCCCTAACCCTAATCCCAACCCTATTCCCAACCGTAAATGTAATCCAAACCCTAACCCTAACTTTAGCCCCAACCCTAACTGTAGCCTTAACCCTAGCCCCAACCCCAGCCCTAACCCTAGCCCTAACCCTAGCCCTAACCCTAACACTAATGGGAAAATGGAAATAAATAAATTTTTTTAATTTTTCCCTAACTAAGGGGGTGATGAAGGGGGGTTTGATTTACTTTTATAGTGGGGGTTTTTAGCGGATTTTTATGATTGGCAACCGTCACACACTGAAAGACACTTTTTATTGCAAAAAATATTTTTTGCGTTACCACATTTTGAGAGCTATAATTTTTCCATATTTTGGTCCACAGAGTCATGTGAGGTCTTGTTTTTTGCGGGACAAGTTGACGTTTTTATTGGTAACATTTTCAGGCATGTGACATTTTTTGATCGCTTTTTATTCCGATTTTTGTGAGGCAGAATGACCAAAAACCAGCTATTCATGAATTTCTTTTGGGGGAGGCGTTTATACCGTTCCACGTTTGGTAAAATGGATAAAGAAGTTTTATTCTTCGGGTCAGTACGATTACAGCAATACCTCATTTATATCATTTTTTTATGTTTTGGCGCTTTTATACGATAAAAACTATTTTATAGAAAAAATAATTATTTTTGCATCGCTTTATTCTCAGGACTATAACTTATTTATTTTTTCACTGATGATGCTGAATGGTGGCTCGTTTTTTATGGGACAAGATGACGTTTTCAGCAGTACCATGGTTATTTATATCCGTCTTTTTGATCGCGTGTTATTCCACTTTTTGCTTGGCGGTATGATAATAAAGCGTTGTTTTTTGCCTTGTTTTTTTTTTTTTTTTTTTTTACAGTGTTCCCTGAAGGGGTTAACTAGTGGGACAGTTTTATAGGTCGGGTCGTTACGGACGCAGCGATACTAAATATGTGTACTTTTTTTTTTTTTTTAATTTAGATAAAGAAATGTATTTATAGGAACAAATATATATATATATATATGAGTCAAAATTGGAACAGCATCACGTATTACCGCAGTTGTCGTGCAGCGCTTTCCCAACCAATGTTCAAATGGCTTCCAATAATAGAGATAAAAAAAGGAAAACAGCACAAAAATTAAAGAAAAACGGGCTTTAATGCCTGAATGGCGTGGCAACGTTTCGGATATGGTATCCTTTCTCAATATAATAATAATATAATATTTTTTTTTTTTAGGAATTTTTAAAAAAATTTTTTTACACATGTGAATATATTTTTTTTTACACTATAACATTGCCCCAGGAGGGGCATCATGTTATAGTGTAAGATCGCTGATCTGACACTTTGCTGTGCACTGTGTCAGATCAGCGATCTGACGTGCACTCCTGGAGGCTTCCCGGCGC
The DNA here is from genome assembly GCF_032444005.1 of Ranitomeya imitator. Lineage (NCBI taxonomy): Eukaryota > Metazoa > Chordata > Amphibia > Anura > Dendrobatidae > Ranitomeya > Ranitomeya imitator. Next base: position 28,229 of record NW_027193813.1, read on the forward strand.
CTGCTCCGAGCAGGCGCTGTGAAGCCACCTCCCTGCAGGACGTCAGCTGCGATAGTCAGTTGACACCCGGCCATGATCGGCCACGCTCCCCCCGTGAGCGCGGCCGATTGCTATGACGTACTATCCCGTCGAGGGTCAGATAGGCCCAGGTCACCTCGACGGGATAGTACATCTAAGGTCAGAGAGGGGTTAAAGTGGTGAAAAACAGATAATAGGGATGCGTGACTCCCTCTTAGGCTGCTTTCACACATCAGTTTTTTGCCATCAGTCACAATCCATCGAATTGTGAAAAAAACGGATCCGTCGCAGATTGTGAAAAACTGATGCGACAGATGTTTTTTTTTTGCCGGCTCTGACTAGCTGATCCAGCTAATTAGATCCTAAAAAAATTGGAGCATGCTGAGTTAAAAAAGGGAATCAGTCGCCGAATCCGTCACTGTCCGTTTTTTCGACGAACACACAAAAAAGTTACTATGTCTGTTTTCTCTGGGTGCCGGATAAACTATTTTCCACGGATCTGGCGAAAAGCGGATGAAACGTGAGGCCATCCCTCGCAATTAATTTGTCTTAAATGAAAAAAAAACATAAAAGAGAATGAAGCAAAAAGCAAAACATTGATAATTTCACACAAAACTCCAAAAATGGGCCAGACAAAAGTATTGGCACCCTCAGCCTAATACTTGGTTGCACAACCTTTAGCCAAAATAACTGCGACCAACCGCTTCTGGTAACCATCAATGAGTTTCTTACAATGCTCTGCTGGAATTTTAGACCATTCTTCTTTGGCAAACTGCTCCAGGTCCCTGATATTTGAAGGGTGCCTTCTCCAAACTGCCATTTTTAGATCTCTCCACAGGTGTTCTATGGGATTCAGGTCTGGACTCATTGCTGGCCACCTTAGAAGTCTCCAGTGCTTTCTCTCAAACCATTTTCTAGTGCTTTTTGAAGTGTTTTGGGTCATTGTCCTGCTGGAAGACCCATGACCTCTGAGGGAGACCCAGCTTTCTCACACTGGGCCCTACATTATGCTGCAAAATTTGTTGGTAGTCTTCAGATATGATATGTACCCTTGTACATATTTCCAATTGTCTCATTTGTAATATCCTTGTAATATTTTTATAAACACTGCCTAATCTTTCGGAGTAAAATATTTAAATTACTAGTTTTGTTCTTCCTGCTCTAAAATGTACCCTAAGTCTTCTGAAGGGAATTACGCTACTGTTTTGGGTTAGCTTCGGACCCATTTAATCAAAGCTAATGGCAGCATACCTTGTTTTGGGCTTTTGGGAGTCGTTGTAGTGACGGCGGCGTTGATAATTATTGTTCCTGCCTGAGTGGGAGTAGTTATATCGCCTCGCTGCAGTGTGCCCGATAACCAGTACCTAGCAGGCAGCCCTTCTGGCAACTAATTACTCTAGGTGCAGTACCTAATCTGAGCTGAGGGTAAGGGGGCGCCAGAGAGCTGCAAGTTTGCAAGCGGAACTGTAAAGCGGATATACATAAATCCCTGCAGTTCGTGTTATATTGCAGAGCAGTGGGATAACTAAAATAAGCCCCTGCGGTAAACTAAGAGGTCAGTAGCCTTGTGTGTGTTTTCATCACATTGTAGAAGTGGAGGGATAACTAAGATAAGCCTCCCTTCACATGTGATAGCTGTCTGTTGGCCTAAAGTCACCCCGATCCGTGACGTAGGGGTGACGGTCACGGTGTGAATCGTGACATTGATGCCTTTGCCCAAAAAGCTCTACTTTTGTCTCATCTGACCAGAGAACATTCTTCCAAAACATTTTAGGCTTTTTCAGGTAAGTTTTGGCAAACTCCAGCCTGGCTTTTTTATGTCTCGGGGTAAGAAGTGGGGTCTTCCTGGGTCTCCTACCATACAGTCCCTTTTCATTCAGACGCCGACGGATAGTACGGGTTGACACTGTTGTACCCTCGGACTGCAGGGCAGCTTGAACTTGTTTAGATGTTAGTTGAGGATCTTTATCCAACATCCGCACAATCTTGCGTTGAAATCTCTTGTCAATTTTCCTTTTCCGTCCACATCTAGGGAGGTTAGCCACAGTGACATGGGCTTTACACTTCTTGATGACACTGCGCACGGTAGACACAGGAACATTCAGGTCTTTGGAGATGGACCTGTAGCCTTGAGATTGCTCATGCTTCCTCACAATTTGGTTTCTCAAGTCCTCAGACAGTTCTTTGGTCTTCATTCCTTTCTCCATGCTCAATGTGGTACACACAAGGACACAGGACAGAGGTTGAGTCAACTTTAATCCATGTCAACTGGCTGCAAGTGTGATTCAGTTATTGCCAACACCTGTTAGGTGCCACAGGTAAGTGACAGGTGCTGTTAATTACACAAATTAGAGAAGCATCACATGATTTTTCGAAAAGTGCCAATACTTTTGTCCACCCCCTTTTTTATGTTTGGTGTGGAATTATATCCAATTTGGCTTTAGGACAATTCTTTTTGTGTTTTTTCATTGAAGACAAATTAAATGAAGATAATAATACCCAAGAATTTGTGATTGCAATCATTTTCAGGGAGAAACTGAGTATTATCTGACAGAATTGCAGGGGTGTCAGTACTTTTGGCCACAACTGTACATTAGAGTTGTCCACTCTCCCTCCCTATGTTGTTATTAATCTATGTTCTGGGTGTAAGGTAATAAATGTCATAAAAAAGTGTTAATAATGAAAAGAGATGTAGTGCAATATGTTGTTATCCATTTTGCTTGGTCCTGTTATTTATTCATTGTATGTTTTGGTAGTGCTGTCAGAAAATCTCAGCAGGCGGTGTGTGAGCAAAGTTGTTGTTTTTTTTTTTAATACCAATTCTATCCACAGTTTAGAGGGCGATGATGGAGCCAGTCTAACGATCTAGTTAGGACGACTATGTCAGGGTATAAGGCCATAGACTAAAGCCTCACAGTAAACGATCCCTGAATATCGGGCACATCACATAGCCTTATTACTGCCCCCTGAAACATGACCACAGTCTAGGGAGAGTCATTGAGAAAAATGAGGAAACACGAACTAAAAACATTTAACTGATCAATATCGTAAAACACAAAAGTAAAACTGTGATGTATTTTATATACTAATAATACAATGATGTCGCTATTCCATGGTGTTTCACCATTCAGAGGTTCCAGGTTCAATGTCAGACACTGAGTGTTGGACACAAAAGGTAATAAGTGTTTGTAGAATAAGGTCCGGCCACCGGCCACTATCTGTATAAAGACTGAATTTTATCAGTTAACAGAATACATAGTTACGTTTGATAAATGTGAAAAAAATGTAAGTAAACCTAGAAGTATTTTTATTTTGTATTGTAATTAATAATAATCTTTATTTTTAGATAGTGCTAAATTCCCTATCAGTATGTCTTTGGAATGTGGGAGGAAACCGGAGAACCCGGAGGAAACCCACGCAAACACGGAGAGAACATACAGACTCTTTGCAGATGTTGTCCAAGGTGGGATTTGAACCCAGCGCTGCAAGGCTGCTGTGCTAACCACTGAGCCACCGTGCTGCCCATATAACTAATAATAGGATGGAAGGATAAGGGAGGGGTAAAACTAGGAACAGAACCAGTAGACACAATCATAGTCAGGGAGTCAGCCGGGGTCAGATGCCAGGTGATCAGTAGAAGAATGTGAAGGTCCTTCTATACAGGTAATTAATAATAGGATAGAAGGACAATTTTTTTTTTTGTAATTAATAATAGGATAGAAGGATAAAGGACAGAATCAGTAGACAGAATCATAGTCAGGGAGTCAGCCGGGGTCAGATGCCAGGTGATCAGTAGAAGCAGTGATGGTGGATCTGCTGGACTTCTTGTCTTTCAGATGGTTTTAGGGCAACAGGCGCAACAAGCAAATGCTCGAGCAGCCCTGGATAATCCGCGCCGGTGGGATGGTAAGATCCGGCGGAAGACGGAACCTGTGAGAAGAGAAGTAAATATAATGTAAGTGATGGGACTCCATATGGCACCATACTACTGTGCGGTCACTGTGGCTGCACGGCAGAGGAATATTATCACACAGAGGTCAGGGATCATTGTCAGCCATCATACATGTGAGGTCAGGGATCATTGTCAGCCATCATACATGTGAGGTCAGGGATCATTGTCAGCCATCATACATGTGAGGTCAGGGATCATTGTCAGCCATCATACATGTGAGGTCAGGGATCATTGTCAGCCATCATACATGTGAGGTCAGGGATCATTGTCAGCCATCATACATGTGAGGTCAGGGACCATTGTCAGCCATCACACATGTGAGGTCAGGGACCATTGTCAGCCATCACACATGTGAGGTCATGGATCATTGTCAGCCATCATACATGTGAGGTCAGGGATCATTGTCAGCCATCATACATGTGAGGTCAGGGATCATTGTCAGCCATCATACATGTGAGGTCAGGGATCATTGTCAGCCATCATACATGTGAGGTCAGGGATCATTGTCAGCCATCATACATGTGAGGTCAGGGATCAATGTCAGCCATCATACATGTGAGATCAGGGATCATTGTCAGCCATCATACACGTGAGATCAGGGATCATTGTCAGCCATCATACACGTGAGGTCAGGGATCATTGTCAGCCATCATACACGTGAGGTCAGGGATCATGGTCAGCCATCATACATGTGAGGTCAGGGATCATTGTCAGCCATCATATATGTGAGGTCAGGGATCATTGTCAGCCATCATACATGTGAGGTCAGGGATCATTGTCAGCCATCATACATGTGAGATCAGGTATCATTGTCAGCCATCATACATTTGAGGTCAGGGATCATTGCCAGCCATCATACATGTGAGGTCAGGGATCATTGCCAGCCATCATACATGTGAGGTCAGGGATCATTGTCAGCCATCATACATGTGAGGTCAGGGATCATTGTCAGCCATTATACATGTGAGGTCAGGGATCATTGTCAGCCATCATACATTTGAGGTCAGGGATCATTGTCAGCCATCATACATGTGAGGTCTGGGATCATTGTCAGCCATCACACACGTGAGGTCAGGGATCATTGTCAGCCATCATACATGTGAGGTCAGGGATCATTGTCAGCCATCATACATGTGAGGTCAGGGATCATTTTCATCCATCATACATGTGAGGTCAGGGATCATTGTCAGCCATCATACACGTGAGGTCAGGGATCATTGTCAGCCATCATACACGTGAGGTCAGGGATCATTGTCAGCCATCATACATGTGAGGTCAGGGATCATTGTCAGCCATCACACACGTGAGGTCAGGGATCATTGTCAGCCATCATACATGTGAGGTCAGGGATCATTGTCAGCCATCATACATGTGAGGTCAGGGATCATTTTCATCCATCATACATGTGAGGTCAGGGATCATTGTCAGCCATCATACATGTGAGGTCAGGGATCATTGTCAGCCATCATACACGTGAGGTCAGGGATCATTGTCAGCCATCATACACGTGAGGTCAGGGATCATTGTCAGCCATCATACATGTGAGGTCAGGGATCATTGTCAGCCATCATACATGTGAGGTCAGGGATCATTGTCAGCCATCATACATGTGAGGTCAGGGATCATTGTCAGCCATCATACATGTGAGGTCAGGGATCATTGTCAGCCATCATACATGTGAGGTCAGGGATCATTGTCAGCCATCATACATGTGAGGTCAGGGATCATTGTCAGCCATCATACATGTGAGGTCAGGGATCATTGTCAGCCATCATACACGTGAGGTCAGGGATCATTGTCAGCCATCACACATGTGAGGTCAGGGATCATTGTCAGCCATCATACATGTGAGGTCAGGGATCATTGTCAGCCATCATACATGTGAGGTCAGGGATCATTGTCAGCCATCATACATGTGAGGTCAGGGATCATTGTCAGCCATCATACATGTGAGGTCAGGGATCATTGTCAGCCATCATACATGTGAGGTCAGGGATCATTGTCAGCCATCATACATGTGAGGTCAGGGATCATTGTCAGCCATCATACATGTGAGGTCAGGGATCATTGTCAGCCATCATACATGTGTGGTCAGGGATCATTGTCAGCCATCATACATGTGAGGTCAGGGATCATTGTCAGCCATCATACATGTGAGGTCAGGGATCATTGTCAGCCATCATACATGTGAGGTCAGGGATCATTGTCAGCCATCATACATGTGAGGTCAGGGATCATTGTCAGCCATCATACATGTGATAATCCCATCACTGACAGATGACATCTGCTCCACATGAATTATTCTCACTGACATCACACAACATGGAGCTGATTCTCACACTTACCTCGTCTCTTTTTCCCCTTTTTTCCATTTTCTGATGTTTCTTCGTTTTTACTCAGATTTATTGGAGATTTTCTTTCCTCCTGAGCTGGAAATTCTAATCAGAAAGTAAAATAAAAACCTCAGTAATGACGTATCCTAATGGGATCTGCTTTGTCTCCTGTATATAGTAGGATTGTTCTAGTCCTGTCTCCTATAGTCCTGATAATCTGGTATCTACTGTATAATTGTCTAAGGGTCACTTCCGTCTTTCTGTCTGTCTGTAACGGAAATCCCAAGTCGCTGATTGGTTGCGGCAAAACAGCCACGACCAATCAGTGATGGGCACAGTCCGGCGGCAAAATGGCCGTTCCTTGCTCCCCGCAGTCAGTGCCCGCAGTCCATACTCCCCCCCCCAGTCAGCGCTCACACAGGGTTAATGGCAGCGTTAACGAACCGCGTTATGCCGCGGTGTAATGCACTCCGTTAACGCAGCTATTAACCCTGTGTGACCAACTTTTTACTATTGATGATGCCTATGCAGCATCAATAGTAAAAAGATCTAATGTTAAAAATAATAAAAAAAATAAAAAAAATAGTTATATACTCACCGTCCGTCGGCCCCTCGGATCCAGAATAGGCCTTTCCCTCTCCTCGCGACGCTCCGTTGACCGCTCCTTGCATTGCGATCTCGCGAGACCGCTACGTCATCATCTTGCAAGACCGCAATGCACTCTTGAGACCGGAGTGTGCGAGGAGCATCGGTAAGCGCTTCGCCTGGATCCGTGGGCCAACGGAAGGTGAGTATATAACTATTTTTTACTTTAATTCTTTTTTTAACAGGGATATGATGCCCACATTGCTATATACTATGTGGGCTGTGCAATATAGTACGTGGGCTGTGCAATATACTACGTGGGCTGTGCAATATACTACGTGGGCTGTGCTATATACTGTGTGGGCTGTGCAATACACTGCATGGGCTGTGCAATATACTACGTGGGCTGTGCAATATACTATATGGGCTGTGCAATATACTGTGTGGGCTGTGCAATATACTACGTGGGCTGTGCAATATACTAACTGGGCTGTGCAATATACTACGTGGGCTGTGCTATATACTACGTGGGCTGTGCAATACACTGCATGGGCTGTGCAATATAATGCGTGGGCTGTGCTATATACTACATGGGCTGTGCAATATACTAACTGGGCTGTTCAATATACTACGTGGGCTGTGCAATATACTAACTGGGCTGTGCAATATAGTACGTGGGCTGTGCAATATACTGCGTGGGCTGTGCTATATACTGCGTGGGCTGTGCAATACACTGCATGGGCTGTGCAATATACTATGTGGGCTGTGCAATATACTATGTGGGCTGTGCAATATACTGCGTGGGCTGTGCAATATACTGCGTGGGCTGTGCAATATACTGCGTGGGCTGTGCTATATACTGCATGGGCTGTGCAATATACTACGTGGGATGTGCAATATACTATGTGGGCTGTGCAATATACTGCGTAGGCTGTGCAATATACTGCGTGGGCTGTGCAATATACTGCGTGGGCTGTGCTATATACTACGTGGGCTGTGCAATATACTAACTGGGCTGTGCAATATACTACGTGGGCTGTGCAATGTACTATGTGGCTGTGCAAAACACTACATGGCTGTGCTATACACTACGGGGGCTGTGTTATACACTACGTGGGCTGTGTTATACACTATGTGGCCTGTGTTATACACTACGTGGCCTGTGTTATACACTACTTGGCCTGTGTTATACACTACGTGGGCTGTTATACGCTACGTGGGCTATGTTATATGCTACATGGGCTATTATAAACTATGTGGCTGTGTTATATGCTATGTGGGCTGTTATACACTCCGTGGGCTGTGTTATATACTACGTGGCTGTGCTATATACTCCGTGGGCTGTGCTATATACTCCTTGGGCTGTGCGATATACTACGTGGCTGTGCTATATACTGCGTGGCTGTGCAATATACTACGTGGCTGTGCAATATACTATGTGGCTGTGCAATATACTTCGTGGCTGTGCTATTTACTATGTGGGCTGTTATATACTACGTGGCTGTGCTACATACTATGTGGCCGGCCGCGAACAATCAGACAAGCGGAGTCCGGCCACGAATTGGCGCGGGAATAGAACCACGCTTCGCTAATTGGTCGCGGCCGGCCGAAGACTGTGTATTCAATGTATTATTCTAAAATCTTCATAAATAAACTACATACATATTCTAGAATACTCGATGCGTTAGAATCGGGCTACCATCTAGTTATATCATAATAGGGCAGAATAAGTCCTATATAATGTACATAATCCCATCTGAGGGGCATTAGATGTGTCACTGATCTAGAGCAGTAAGGGCCCTGTATGCCACCATGTGGTGCATCACTGATGATATTCTACTATAAGAGATTATGTCACCTTATGATGATGGAGGTTACTGGACGCTACAACGTATCTCACAGAATCCATGAAAGAAACTACAAAATTAGGGAACTAGAGGTACAGTATGGGCCCATGGGCAACATAATTGGGATCCATGAAACATGGATAACATAGGAGACCTATTACAGAAAAACCATGTGGATATATTTGAGCCTTGAAGTCAACATTCCCATTGTTGGTGCTGTAGACATGGACATACCTGATAGTGGGGACGAGGATGACAAGATGATAATAGCGTCGTCATCAGATTCTTTCTGCCTGTTTCGAAGAATAAAAACATGTAAATTGCAAGAAAACACAGTATAAAAGGGGTTGTCTCACTAGAAGAACATGGACTAATGGGCCTAATAAGACATATGACTGCCATAGTGGGGAAGGTCTTCTGCTCAACGCTACCTTCTATAGATTGGAGCGGAATTAAGAATGTCTGGCATGTAATAATACATCTCTCCTACAGTGTAGGCAGCATGAAAAATGCATGACCGGTCACAGGTACGCAGATATGGGCTGTTATCACGAGCGGTTTCCTCTAACCTTGGGATGGTGGATTCTGCATTTGATACTATGGTAATTATGTCCTATATTTGGTGTTGTGCACATAAATCAGCCTAGACCTCCCAATAATGACCCCATAATCTTCTCACATTTCTGAAATATTTGTGCTGGATTCTTGGGTATGATCTGGAGAAGACTTGGGATTCTCATTAATCTTCATCCTGGTAACGGTGGTACAGAGCTACATGCGGAAGCAATAAGATATTAAATAATTGTATGTCTACCTTCATAGGTCTTTTATATATATTTTGGATGTATTAACACATACTTACTTTAGAAAGCCTTTCAGAAGATGATGTAAAATTTTTGAAGACAAGGCTCTCATTGTCCTCACTTATGCCCTTCTCACCCTCTGAGACTAGATGTTTTTCCATATTAGAATGGTCTGCAAGACATAGGTAATGAAGTGTTATTAGAGGTTGTCAGTATAACACAGTCACCATTTATTAATGGGAACCAATTGTCACAAAATAAGGAAGACGAGGCAAACAGATACTTAGTTTAGATGACGTCTCCTACTTACTGATAAATAGGCTGGTGTCCACATCTGATGCAAGGTGAGGAACGTACACCGGATTTTGACTTAGAAGGGTGTCAAAGTCTAAGTCATTAAGAAATGGATGACCCTTGATCTCAAAAGCTCCTCCTGGATAAAGGAAAACAAAAGTGATGCGGACATTGTCAGAGACAACTTCATATCTGAACAACGTATCTTAATTTGAACTAATTACACAACTGAGCAGACATGTAGGAAATAGAATGAAAAGTTTAGCAAAGAGAACTATAAATGGAGAAGCTGATAGAGAATTAATGTTCCTCATGGACATTAGTGATGTGTCCTCGGTGTAACAAGGGAATATTGATATTATTGTATCTGTTACCTGTCCCAAGTCTATCCACAGGATTTGTTTTCAGCAGCTGAGTGATGAGGTCCTTAGCATCGGGTGGAGGACTGTAATGATGATCCCAAATGATATTTCCTGTTATATAGAAAATTAAAGAACATAAAACCTATTTACAGGACTGTAAGATAAAGCAAAGGAAGTAACTAAACCAAGATAACCAGTAAAAGCAATGATCAGATTATTTTACTTACCAGTGACAACATTTTCATAAAACTCAGATAGGGAAGCCCCATCAAATGGTGCAATTCCCATGAAAAATTCATTTAATATGATGCCCATATCCCACCAGTCAACAGGTCTTCCATAGGCGTTCTTCAGGATGACCTCAGGGGCTGTGTAATAAGGGCTGCCACACTCCTGGAAACCAACAGAAAAAAGCAATGAGAATCGATGAAACTATTATTATGACAAGCTCTTGACATAAAATCAGAATTACAGAAGATAAAATATCAGTGGAAAAGCTCTCTAGAAATGAAGAACGTAGGGAAGACAAAATAGAGTTATGAGATTTGTACAGAACAAGCTAAGTTCCTGTAGGTAATGCTGACCTCATGGTCCTGGAACTCTCTGGAGATGTTCTCTGCTGATTGCTTGTAGGTGTTGGTGTTTGGTATCATGACACCAAGTTTTGAACATCCAAAGTCGGTAATTTTAATATGTCCAGTAGATGTTATCAGGAGGCTGTGAAAGATAAGATGATTTTAGCTTCATAGACCGTGAGATAATAAAGGATAACTCCCCCCCTTTGTTATACTACAGGTATTCACTTACTTCTGTGGCCTCAGGTCTCTGTGCACCACACCGTGACTATGCAGGTATTCCACACCAAGGACTGCTTCTGCAAAGTACAAGCGGGCCATCGGGACAGAGAAAGGACCCCTGGTGCTTAGAAGGGTCGCACAGTCTCCACCTACAGAAGAAAGGAAATATGACCGGTGAGGGGTTTATACAGCGGAGCACCATGATGTATGAAGAGAAGTGAGTGGAAACATTGGGGCAGGGGATAATATATAAAGATATAATGTACATAATATTAGTCTGAGGTCATGATGAAATTGTCGTCCAAGTAGCTCATGACATAAAGTGATCTCGTATCTGGTCTACACCTGGAGATACTGACGTTCTCAGTGCGGACATACGGGGAGATCACACACATCAATGACTTTAATAGACAACCTATAGTAAATGCTCTGTGGGAATGTAACATCCACGGGGACAAGTCTTAATGATATGAGAGGTGATAAGATGTCAGCAGACATGAGTTGAATACTACACAATGTTCGTGTCCTACCTCCCACATACTCCATGACCATACACAGGTGATATCTAGTAGGGAAGGAGCAGAGCATGGAGACCACAAAGGGACAATCTGCGAATGTTAGGATGTCCCTCTCGATATATGTCCTTTCCATTTTATTAGAAGTAGTCAGGTTCCTCTTGGCCATTTTCTTCATAGCAAAGATGTTTTGTGATCCCTTATGGCGCACTAAGCAGACGGCCCTGGAGAGAAGGAGAATCCATGGTTTATAATGAACCCTTAACAGTCTGGATATTGAAGTCATTACGTGATCATTTGTACTAATGATTAATGGCAGCAGTCCGGCCATCACTAGAAATCCACATCTAGAAATCCATGAAATAACACTACATAGATGATGGGAGGTCGCACCGCGCCCCGTCTGCCCTCACCAGGTCACATTATAGATGAGAGAATCTGCTGACATTCATCTTGGGCAGATTCGCTATAACCGACCAGTAGATACAAGTCAGTAACAATAATAATTAGTCAAAATGTAAATTGCTCCAATTGTTGTAAGAAGATGGTTTTTAGTCTTTCTCCACAGCCCAAGGCAGAATAAATAATGGAGGGACAAGAAGACGTTAAAAAGTAATTAAACACATTACACCCACTTGTCTTGGTCCTTCCCCGGTCCATCACTGCAGTCCGCCATCCTCTGTCTTTGGTTGTTCTCCCTTCTGCTGCTGAGGCCAGTGATTGGACTGACATGGTCATGGTGGAGGGTGGAGATGTCATCGGCGTCAGTATCGCGTCACCCCTCACGTGACCGTGTGCAGCCAATCACTATTACCAGCTTCATAATGGGGCCCCGAAAGATCAGGAGGAAGCATAAGAACAGAGGAGGTCTAGGACCGGTGGGTGTCATGTATTCTATGATATCATCCCTTTCCTTACAGACAGATGTGTTACAGATCAGTTCGCTCTGCTGTATATAATGGAGCTGAATAGTGACATTGAGATGTGGACAGTGATGTGGACTCAGATCTTCTCCCTATGATAACACTGAATGGCAGAGCACAGAGGCCGAAGCATTGTCATAGGGAACCCTGAGAAATGGGGATTATGTTAATAGAAATCTCACCCAAAAGCACCGCTGCTGATCAGTTTGATAGTTTCATAGTCGCTTATACGCGGCTCTCCTGCCGGGATCAATGATTTAATCAAGTCCTAGAAAAGAATAAGAAATAATACTAAGATATAGAAGCTGAATACAATAATACTAAAGCAGAAACCATAATAGTATAGATAATGAAATCAGCGCCATGACCCAGTGAGTATAATGCGCCCAATATTTCAAGGACACTCCACAAATACTAACCAAAACAACAACGAAAAAAGGGCGAGTGATAGTCCTGAAGACAATTGTAACAATGTTTATTGAAAATTCATATAAAATAACAAATATAATAAAAAATCTTACAAGATGGAATGAGAAGCCAAATGAGAACAGAAATAACGACCCTCCATAATGCTAGTGAAGTGGATATGGGGAGTGAATCCTGGAGCTAGTGTGAGTATAAATCAAGTACATATCAAACAATGACGTCTACCCCATCAGTCCAGGATATTCCCCATAGTATCCCACTAGGATGGGTCGCTCAGCCAGCCCCAACGCGCGTTTTGAATGGGCTTCCTCGGGAGCTGTGGACTTGATTTTGCTGGGGTGGTTTAGTGTTCCACTACTAGTATGGGATAAGGTTTCACCTTCATAACCCGAAAATTATATCATTTGTATTCCATCCTCCCAAGAAAACCATGTCCTAAGATCTGCAATAGCACCAGCACTTTATGGTGCATGTCCTAAGATCTGCGCTAGCACCAGCACTTTATGGTGCATGTCCTAAGATTTGCACTAGCACCAGCACTTTATGGTGCATGTCCTAAGATCTGCACTAGCACCAGCACTTTATGGTGCATGTCCTAAGATCTGCACTAGCATCAGCACTTTATGGTGCATGTCCTAAGATCTGCGCTAGCACCAGCACTTTATGGTGCATGTCCTAAGATTTGCACTAGCACCAGCACTTTATGGTGCATGTCCTAAGATCTGCACTAGCACCAGCACTTTATGGTGCTTGTCCTTAGATCTGCACCAGCACTTTATGGGGGCATTTCTTTCTACTAATCTCTTCACACTAGCTCCAGGATTCACTCCCCATATCCACTTCACCAGCATTATGGAGGGTCGTTTTTTCTGTTCTCATTTGGCTTCTCATTCAATCTTGTCCTTACATGTAAGATTTTTTTATTATATACTTGTTATTTTATATGTATTTTCAATAAAAATTGTTACAATTGTCTTCAGGACTATCACTCGCCCTTTTTTTTTCGTTGTTGTCTTGGTAAGATACAGTAGATGCTGGAAAACATCTCAGGATGTAATAACTTTTCCTCCTTTATTATGTCCCAGCTAATTTAAACTGATCCGATGTAGGGGACGATACGAGCCGACGCTCTGCAGACACGGATGAAATATAAAGCGGATCCTCTATATATCGATATAATTGTAAAGTGCTGGATAAAACGCGAGATCACACAGGGCAGAACTTGCAGAGAATCTGTCAGCAGGTCTGTGCTATGTAATCTGGGAGCAGTTATGATATAGGGAAAGAGACCCTGATTCCAGCGATGTGTTACTTACTAGACTTTCTGCTGTTGCTTTAATAAAATCAGTGTTTTATCAGCCGGAGATTATCACTAGGACTATGTGTCTCATGCCATGTTGTCCTAGTACTCTGTAAACCCACCACCACGGTATAGCAGATTTCTGCCTATGCACAGTGTATACAGAAAAGCTGCCAATCAGTGGTGTGGGCGGTGTTCTACAAGGTTCAGCATTCAGAGCTCTGCTAGATCTGCAGCAGAGAAGACAGGGATATTATCACATCTGCTGACCCCAGTAAATTAAGTGATATATCGCTGGAATCAGGGTCTCTGTCCCTACATTATGCTACAGCATAAACCTGGTGACAGATTCCATTTAATATAAATGCCATTCTCTAAGACCACAGTGTCCTCTACACTTAGAACAGAGCCGTCCCATGGTTATATGGGGATAATACTGGACGGGTCACTCACACCCCATGATCTGGTGATACACAGACACCCCCATATCTCTATGATACTTACATCGGCGGATTCTTGGATCTCCGGGATCTTACAGATTCCACTGTCGGGATACGCCAGCGCTGATGGTACTAAAATAATGATAACGTGATGAGAAAATAAAATGTATTAGTCGATATCAGTCCTACATACATAATACCGTAATATAAGGGAGAAATGACAAGACGTCTGAAAATGGGATTAATACTCGTTATATGGGGACTCTACATATGAGAACGTACAGCGCACCCACAGATAAAGGTAATGTAAGTGGTGGCGGACCCCCAATCACCACATGAATGAGGAGCCCCCACCCTCACTGCACATGTGAGTGATGGGAAGAGAGCTGAAGCATAGCAGCCATATGCAAATTATCCTGGAAGTGCACTGGGGGCGTGTCACTGCACTCGGACTCCTTCGTCCCCGCCCCCAGTGCACTTCCATCCTGATTTGCATATGGCTTCTATGTTACATTTCTCCTGACTGGCACATTGGATTTCAGCAAAGAAATACTTTTTATTAAAGGGGAACGTCCTCCGCCGTCATCCCACCACTCCTGTATGTATCATGTGCTGACAGGTCCCCATTACATGGAGTAGAGAGTAAATCCACCATTATTCCCTGCTTTGTAATATCTGGATATAATGGGGGGAACGTCCTCCGCCGTCATCCCACCACTCCTGTATGTATCATGTGCTGACAGGTCCCATTACATGGAGTAGAGAGTAAATCCACCATTATTCCCTGCTGTGTAATATCTGGATATAATGGGGGGAACGTCCTCCGCCGTCATCCCACCACTCCTATATGTATCATGTGCTGACAGGTCCCCATTACATGGAGTAGAGAGTAAATCCACCATTATTCCATGCTGTGTAATATCTGAATATAATGGGGGGAACGTCCTCCGCCATCATCCCACCACTCCTATATGTATCATGTGCTGACAGGTCCCCATTACATGGAGTAGAGAGTAAATCCACCATTATTCCCTGCTGTGTAATGTCTGGATATAATGGGGGGAACGTCCTCCGCCGTCATCCCACCACTCCTATATGTATCATGTGCTGACAGGTCCCCATTACATGGAGTAGAGAGTAAATCCACCATTATTCCCTGCTTTGTAATATCTGGATATAATGGGGGGAACGTCCTCCGCCGTCATCCCACCACTCCTATATGTATCATGTGCTGACAGGTCCCATTACATGGAGTAGAGAGTAAATCCGCCATTATTCCCAGCTGTGTAATATCTGGATATAATGGGGGGAACGTCCTCCGCCGTCATCCCACCACTCCTATATGTATCATGTGCTGACAGGTCCCCATTACATGGAGTAGAGAGTAAATTCGCCATTATTCCCTGCTGTGTAATATCTGGATATAATGGGGGGAACGTCCTCTACTGTCATCCCACCACTCCTATATGTATCATGTGCTGACAGGTCCCCATTACATGGAGTAGAGAGTAAATCCACCATTATTCCCTGCTGTGTAATATCTGGATATAATGGGGGGAACGTCCTACGCCGTCATCCCACCACTCCTATATGTATTATGTGCTGACAGGTCCCATTCCATGGAGTAGAGAGTAAATCCGCCATTATTCCCTGCTGTGTAATATCTGGATATAATGGGGGGAACGTCCTCCACCGTCATCCCACCACTCCTATATGTATCATGTGCTGACAGGTCCCCATTACATGGAGTAGAGAGTAAATCCACCATTATTCCCAGCTGTATAATATCTGCATATAATGGGGGGAACGTCCTCCGCCATCATCCCACCACTCCTATATGTATCATGTGCTGACAGGTCCCCATTACATGGAGTAGAGAGTAAATCCACCATTATTCCGTGCTGTGTAATGTCTGGATATAATGGGGGAACGTCCTCCGCCGTCATCCCACCACTCCTATATGTATCATGTGCTGACAGGTCCCCATTACATGGAGTAGAGAGTAAATCCACCATTATTCCCAGCTGTGTAATATCTGGATATAATGGGGGGAACGTCCTCCACCGTCATCCCACCACTCCTATATGTATCATGTGCTGACAGGTCCCCATTACATGGAGTAGAGAGTAAATCCGCCATTATTCCCAGCTGTGTAATATCTAGATATAATGGGGGGGAACGTCCTCCGCCGTCATCCCACCACTCCTATATGTATCATGTGCTGACAGGTCCCCATTACATGGAGTAGAGAGTAAATCCGCCATTATTCCCTGCTGTGTAATATCTGGATGTAATGGGGGGAACGTCCTCTGCCGTCATCCCACCACTCCTATACCTGTATGTATCATGTGCTGACAGGTCCCCATTACATGGAGTAGAGAGTAAATCCGCCATTATTCCCTGCTGTGTAATATCTGGATATAATGGGGGGAACGTCCTCTGCCGTCATCCCACCACTCCTATATGTATCATGTGCTGACAGGTCCCCATTACATGGAGTAGAGAGTAAATCCACCATTATTCCCTGCTGTGTAATATCGGGATATAATGGGGGGAACGTCCTCCGCCGTCATCCCACCACTCCTATATGTATCATGTGCTGACAGGTCCCATTACATGGAGTAGAGAGTAAATCCGCCATTATTCTCTGCTGTGTAATATCTGGATATAATGGGGGGAACGTCCTCCGCCGTCATCCCACCACTCCTATATGTATCATGTGCTGAAAGGTCCCCATTACATGGAGTAGAGAGTAAATCCGCCATTATTCCCTGCTGTGTAATATCTGGATATAATGGGGGGAACATCCTCCGCCGTCATCCCACCACTCCTATATGTATCATGTGCTGACAGGTCCCCATTACATGGAGTAGAGAGTAAATCCATCATTATTCCCAGCTGTGTAATATCTGGATATAATGGGGGGAACGTCCTCCGCCATCATCCCACCACTCCTATATGTATCATGTGCTGACAGGTCCCCATTACATGGAGTAGATGGTAAATCCACCATTATTCCCTGCTGTGTAATGTCTGGATATAATGGGGGGAACGTCCTCCGCCGTCATCCCACCACTCCTATATGTATCATGTGCTGACAGGTCCCCATTACATGGAGTAGAGAGTAAATCCACCATTATTCCCAGCTGTGTAATATCTGGATATAATGGGGGGAACGTCCTCCGCCGTCATCATCCCACCACTCCTATATGTATCATGTGCTGACAGGTCCCCATTACATGGAGTAGAGAGTAAATCCACCATTATTCCCAGCTGTGTAATATCTGGATATAATGGGGGGAACGTCCTCTGCCGTCACCCCACAACTCCTATATGTATCATGTGCTGACAGGTCCCATTACATGGAGTAGAGAGTAAATCCACCATTATTCCATGCTGTGTAATATCTGGATATAATGGGGGGAACGTCCTCCGCCGTCATCCCACCACTCCTATATGTATCATGTAATGACAGGTCCCCAATACATGGAGTAGAGAGTAAATCCGCCATTATTCCCTGCTGTGTAATATCTGGATATAATGGGGGGAACGTCCTCCGCCGTCATCCCACCACTCCTATATGTATCATGTGCTGACAGGTCCCCATTACATGGAGTACAGAGTAAATCCACCATTATTCCCTGCTGTGTAATATCTGGATATAATGGGGGGAACGTCCTCCGCCGTCATCCCACCACTCCTATATGTATCATGTGCTGACAGGTCCCCATTACATGGAGTAGAGAGTAAATCCGCCATTATTCCCTGCTGTGTAATATCTGGATATAATGGGGGGAACGTCCTCCGCCGTCATCCCACCACTCCTATATGTATAATGTGCTGACAGGTCCCCATTACATGGAGTAGAGAGTAAATCCGCCATTATTCCCTGCTGTGTAATATCTGGATTTAATGGGGGGACCGTCCTCTGACGTCATCCCACCACTCCTATATGTATCATGTGCTGACAGGTCCCCATTACATGGAGTAGAGAGTAAATCCGCCATTATTCCCTGCTGTATAATATCTGAATATAATGGGGGGAACGTCCTCCGCCGTCATCCCTCCACTCCTATATGTATCATGTGCTGACAGGTCCCATTCCATGGAGTAGAGAGTAAATCCGCCATTAATCCCTGCTGTGTAATATCTGGATATAATGGGGGGAACGTCGTCCGCCGTCATCCCACCACGCCTATATGTATCATGTGCTGACAGGTCCCATTACATGGAGTAGAGAGTAAATCCACCATTATTCCCTGCTGTGTAATATCTGGATTTAATGGGGGGACCGTCCTCTGCTGTCATCCCACCACTCCTATATGTATCATGTGCTGACAGGTCCCATTACATGGAGTAGAGAGCAAATCCGCCATTATTCCCTGCTGTGTAATATCTGGATATAATGGGGGGAACGTCCTCCGCCGTCATCCCTCCACTCCTATATGTATCATGTGCTGACAGGTCCCCATTACATGGAGTAGAGAGTAAATCCGCCATTATTCCCTGCTGTGTAATATCTGGATATAATGGGGGGAACGTCCTCTGCCGTCATCCCTCCACTCCTATATGTATCATGTGCTGACAGGTCACCATTACATGGAGTAGAGTGTAAATCCGCCATTATTTCCAGCTGTGTAATATCTGGATATAATGGGGGGAACGTCCCACGCCGTCATCCCATTACTCCTATATGTATCATGTGCTGACAGGTCCCCATTACATGGAATAGAGAGTAAATCCGCCATTATTCCCTGCTGTGTAATATCTGGATATAATGGGGGGAACGTCCTCCGCCGTCATCCCACCACTCCTATATGTATCATGTGCTGACAGGTCCCCATTACATGGAGTAGAGAGTAAATCCGCCATTATTCCCTGCTGTGTAATATCTGGATATAATGGGGGGAACGTCCTCCGCCGTCATCCCACCACTCCTATATGTATCATGTGGTGACAGGTCCCCATTACATGGAGTAGAGAGTAAATCCGCCATTATTCCCTGCTGTGTAATATCTGGATATAATGGGGGGAACTTCCTCCGCCGTCATCCCACCACTCCTATATGTATCATGTGCTGACAGGTCCCCATTACATGGAGTAAAGAGTAAATCCGCCATTATTCCCTGCTGTGTAATATCTGGATATAATGGGGGGAACGTCCTCCGCCGTCATCCCACCACTCCTATATGTATCATGTGCTGACAGGTCCCCATTACATGGAGTAAAGAGTAAATCCGCCATTATTCCCTGCTGTGTAATGTCTGGGTATAATGGGGGGAACGTCCTCTGCCATCATCCCACCACTCCTATATGTATCATGTGCTGACAGGTCCCCATTACATGGAGTAGAGAGTAAATCCGCCATTATTCCCTGCTGTGTAATATCTGGATATAATGGGGGGAACTTCCTCCGCCGTCATCCCACCACTCCTATATGTATCATGTGCTGACAGGTCCCCATTACATGGAGTAAAGAGTAAATCCGCCATTATTCCCTGCTGTGTAATATCTGGATATAATGGGGGGAACGTCCTCCGCCGTCATCCCACCACTCCTATATGTATCATGTGCTGACAGGTCCCCATTACATGGAGTAAAGAGTAAATCCGCCATTATTCCCTGCTGTGTAATGTCTGGGTATAATGGGGGGATCGTCCTCCGCTGTCATCCCACCACTCCTATATGTATCATGTGCTGACAGGTCCCCATTACATGGAGTAAAGAGTAAATCCGCCATTATTCCCTGCTGTGTAATATCTGGATATAATGGGGTGAACGTCCTCCGCCGTCATCCCACCACTCCTATATGTATCATGTGCTGACAGGTCCCCATTACATGGAGTAGAGAGTAAATCCGCCATTATGCCCAGCTGCGTAATATCTGGATATAATGGGGGGAACGTCCTCCGCCGTCATCCCACCACTCCTATATGTATCATGTGCTGACAGGTCCCCATTACATGGAGTAAAGAGTAAATCCGCCATTATTCCCAGCTGTGTAATATCTGGATATAATGGGGGGAACGTCCTCCGCCGTCATCCCACCACTCCTATATGTATCATGTGCTGACAAGTCCCCATTACATGGAGTAGAGAGTAAATCCGCCATTATTCCCTGCTGTGTAATGTCTGGATATAATGGGGGGAACATCCTCTGCCATCATCCCACCACTCCTATATGTATCATGTGCTGACAGGTCCCCATTACATGGAGTAGAGAGTAAATCCGCCATTATTCCCTGCTGTGTAATATCTGGATATAATGGGGGGAACGTCCCACGCCGTCATCCCATTACTCCTATATGTATCATGTGCTGACAGGTCCCCATTACATGGAATAGAGAGTAAATCCGCCATTATTCCCTGCTGTGTAATATCTGGATATAATGGGGGAAACGTGTTCCGCCGTCATCCCACCACTCCTTTATGTATCATGTGCTGACAGGTCCCCATTACATGGAGTAAAGAGTAAATCCGCCATTATTCCCTGCTGTGTAATATCTGGATATAATGGGGGGAACGTCCTCCGCCGTCCTCCGCCGTCATCCCACCACTCCTATATGTATCATGTGCTGACAAGTCCCCATTACATGGAGTAGAGAGTAAATCCGCCATTATTCCCTGCTGTGTAATGTCTGGATATAATGGGGGGAACATCCTCTGCCATCATCCCACCACTCCTATATGTATCATGTGCTGACAGGTCCCCATTACATGGAGTAGAGAGTAAATCCGCCATTATTCCCTGCTGTGTAATATCTGGATATAATGGGGGGAACGTCCCACGCCGTCATCCCATTACTCCTATATGTATCATGTGCTGACAGGTCCCCATTACATGGAATAGAGAGTAAATCCGCCATTATTCCCTGCTGTGTAATATCTGGATATAATGGGGGAAACGTGTTCCGCCGTCATCCCACCACTCCTTTATGTATCATGTGCTGACAGGTCCCCATTACATGGAGTAAAGAGTAAATCCGCCATTATTCCCTGCTGTGTAATATCTGGATATAATGGGGGGAACGTCCTCCGCCGTCATCCCACCACTCCTATATGTATCATGTGCTGACAGGTCACCATTACATGGAGTAGAGTGTAAATCCGCCATTATTTCCAGCTGTGTAATATCTGGATATAATGGGGGGAACGTCCTCCGCCGTCATCCCACCACTCCTATATGTATCATGTGCTGACAGGTCCCCATTACATGGAGTAAAGAGTAAATCCGCCATTATTCCCAGCTGAGTAATATCTGGATATAATGGGGGGAACGTCCTCCGCCGTCATCCCACCACTCCTATATGTATCATGTGCTGACAGGTCCCCATTACATGGAGTAGAGAGTAAATCCGCCATTATTCCCTGCTGTGTAATGTCTGAATATAATGGGGGGAACGTCCTCTGCCATCATCCCACCACTCCTATATGTATCATGTGCTGACAGGTCCCCATTACATGGAGTAGAGAGTAAATCCGCTATTATTCCCTGCTGTGTAATGTCTGAATATAATGGGGGGAACGTCCTCTGCCATCATCCCACCACTCCTATATGTATCATGTGCTGACAGGTCCCCATTACATGGAGTAGAGAGTAAATCCGCCATTATTCCCTGCTGTGTAATATCTGGATATAATGGGGGGAACGTCCTCCGCCGTCATCCCACCACTCCTATATGTATCATGTGCTGACAGGTCCCCATTACATGGAGTAAAGAGTAAATCCGCCATTATTCCCTGCTGTGTAATATCTGGATATAATGGGGGGAACGTCCTCCGCCGTCATCCCACCACTCCTATATGTATCATGTGCTGACAGGTCCCCATTACATGGAGTAAAGAGTAAATCCGCCATTATTCCCTGCTGTGTAATGTCTGGGTATAATGGGGGGATCGTCCTCCGCTGTCATCCCACCACTCCTATATGTATCATGTGCTGACAGGTCCCCATTACATGGAGTAGAGAGTAAATCCACCATTATTCCCTGCTGTGTAATATCTGGATATAATGGGGGGGAACGTCCTCCACCGTCATCCCTCCACTCCTATATGTATCATGTGCTGACAGGTCCCCATTACATGGAGTAAAGAGTAAATCCGCCATTATTCCCTGCTGTGTAATGTCTGGGTATAATGGGGGGATCGTCCTCCGCTGTCATCCCACCACTCCTATATGTATCATGTGCTGACAGGTCCCCATTACATGGAGTAGAGAGTAAATCCGCCATTATTCCCTGCTGTGTAATATCTGGATATAATGGGGGGAACGTCCTCCGCCGTCATCCCTCCACTCCTATATGTATCATGTGCTGACAGGTCCCCATTACATGGAGTAAAGAGTAAATCCGCCATTATTCCCTGCTGTGTAATATCTGGATATAATGGGGTGAACGTCCTCCGCCGTCATCCCACCACTCCTATATGTATCATGTGCTGACAGGTCCCCATTACATGGAGTAGAGAGTAAATCCGCCATTATGCCCAGCTGCGTAATATCTGGATATAATGGGGGGAACGTCCTCCGCCGTCATCCCACCACTCCTATATGTATCATGTGCTGACAGGTCCCCATTACATGGAGTAAAGAGTAAATCCGCCATTATTCCCAGCTGTGTAATATCTGGATATAATGGGGGGAACGTCCTCCGCCGTCATCCCACCACTCCTATATGTATCATGTGCTGACAAGTCCCCATTACATGGAGTAGAGAGTAAATCCGCCATTATTCCCTGCTGTGTAATGTCTGGATATAATGGGGGGAACATCCTCTGCCATCATCCCACCACTCCTATATGTATCATGTGCTGACAGGTCCCCATTACATGGAGTAGAGAGTAAATCCGCCATTATTCCCTGCTGTGTAATATCTGGATATAATGGGGGGAATGTCCTCTGCCGTCATCCCACCACTCCTATATGTATCATGTGCTGACAGATCCCATTACATGGAGTAGAGAGTAAATCCACCATTATTCCCTGCTGTGTAATATCTGGATATAATGGGGGGAACGTCCTCCGCCGTCATCCCTCCACTCCTATATGTATCATGTGCTGACAGGTCCCATTACATGGAGTAGAGAGTAAATCCGCCATTATTCCCTGCTGGGTAATATCTGGATATAATGGGGGGAACGTTCCACTCCGTCATCCCACCACTCCTATATGTATCATGTGCTGACAGGTCCCCATTACATGGAGTAGAGAGTAAATCCACCATTATTCCCTGCTGTGTAATATCTGGATATAATGGGGGGAACGTCCTCCGCCGTCATCCCACCACTCCTATATGTATCATGTGCTGACAGGTCCCCATTACATGGAGTAGAGAGTAAATCCACCATTATTCCCTGCTGTGTAATATCTGGGTATAATGGGGGGAACGTCCTCTGCCATCATCCCACCACTCCTATATGTATTATGTGCTGACAGGTCCCATTTCACGGAGTAGAG
The DNA here is from genome assembly GCF_032444005.1 of Ranitomeya imitator. Taxonomy (NCBI): domain Eukaryota; kingdom Metazoa; phylum Chordata; class Amphibia; order Anura; family Dendrobatidae; genus Ranitomeya; species Ranitomeya imitator. The sequence goes on from NW_027193813.1 coordinate 52,278, forward strand.
AGTAAATCCACCATTATTCCCTGCTGCGTAATATCTGGAGATTCCTTGTAGACGGTCATGTGATCAGCTCACCTGCAATCAGATCGCTGCTCGGCTCCAGCTGACTCCTATTAGAGTCAGGGATTTCCGGGGTCACATTCTCCCCATATTCGTCGTCGCCTTCTGGTGTTTCCTAATAGATATAATAGAGATAATTAATATGTGGAAGATTTCACTAAATCCCCAAATCCATCAATCAGGATGGATGAAACCAACATTTACTGATGCACCAATTGATGGCTCCTTACCGGAAGGGTCCAACTGGCCCTCCAGAGAACTGGAGGATTCTCCAGGGGGCCCAGGCATTGACACCTGCTGGCATACAGGGCAGGCAGCTGCCTAGGGCTCCTGCTGCTCCAGGGGCCCTAGCCAGTGGCGTATTGCTAGAAGCGGCAGACCATGCAGCTGCTATGGGGCCCGTGAGTCAGGGGTACCCGCCTGATGCCAGCGGAGCAGCAGTGGGTGACAGGCTGCTGCAGCTAAAGCCTGTCCCCGCTGCTAAAAAGAAATGAATCTTCTCTCAACACCACACCCCCATGGGCGTGGAGAGCGGTGAATATTAATTTCACTTTAATAGCGGGCAGTGTTAGCCACAGGCTGAGTCTAACACTGCCCCCTATCATGGCTGGCAGACCAGGGCCCCCGCTCACCCAGGGGCCCCAGCCCAAGCGGCCACTATGGGGCCTGTAAGTCAGGGGGGCCTAATGCCAGCACTCCTCCCCAGTGTGCACCACATTCAACTGTATCGGCATCACAGATGAAAGCAATAATGGAGGAGAGAGCATCAGACGACGCTCCATCTCCCATCATTCCCCTCTGCCTCTGACACTGAAGGTGTGTGATGACGTCACTTCATCGCGTACCCGCTGTGTGTTGGGCAAATGGCAGTGCAGCTGCTGATACCGGAGCAGAGCCGGGATCAGTGGGGAACAAGGAGGAGAGGTGAGGATTGTGTTTGTTTTTATATATATATATATATATATATATATATATATATGTCAGTGAGTGAGTCCTGGTGGCCATAATACTGTAGGACTGTGGAGCTACATTCAATTTGGGAATGCATTATACTCTATGAGGGTCTACATTAAATTCTATGGGGGGCTGCATTATATTCTGTGGGGGGCTGCATTATACCCTAAGAGGGGGGCTGCATTATACCCTATGAGGGAGGGCTACAGTATACCCTATGAGGGGGGCTGCATTATAACCTATTAGGGGGACTGCATTATACCCTATGAGGGGGGCTGCATTATACCATATAAGGGGAGCTGCATTATACCCTATGAGTGGGCTGCATTATATCCTATGAAGGGGCCTGCATTATAACCTATGAGGGGGCTGCATTATACCCTATGAGGGGGCTACATTATAACCTATGAGGGGCGCTGAAGTATACCCTATGAGGGAGAGTTGCATTATACCCTATGAGGGAGGGCTGCATTATACCCTATGAGGGGGGCTGCATTATACCCCATGAGTGGGCTGCATTATACCCTATGAGGGGGCTACATTATACTCTATGAGGGGGGCTGCATTATACCCTATAGGGAGGCTGCATTATTCCCTATGAGGGGGCTGCATTATACCCTATGAGGTAGGGCTACATTATACCATATGAGGGAGGGCTGCATTATACCTTATAAGGGAGGATTGCATTATACCATTTGGGGAGGGCTACATTATACTCTATGAGGGTGGCTGCATTATACCATATGAAGGGGTGCTGCATTATACCCTATGAGGGGTGCTGCATTATACCCTAGGAGGGGGACTGCATTATACCCCATGAGTGGACTGCATTAAACCCTATGAGGGGTGCTGCATTATACTCTGAGGGGGCTACATTATATTCTATGGGAGGCTTCATTATACCCTATGAGGGAGCTACATTATATTCTTTGAGGTGCTAAACTATATTCTATGGGGGGGCTACATTATATTCTATGGGGGGCTGCATTATATTCTATAAGGGGGGCTGCATTATATTCTATGAGGGGGCTACATTAAATTCTATGAGGGGGGCTACATTATATTCTATGGGGGCTGCATTATATTCTATGGGGGGGGGCTGCATTATATTCTATGAGGGGGCTACATTAAATTCTATGAGGGGGCTACATTATATTCTATGAGGGGGCTGCTTTATATTCTATGACGGGGGCTGCATTATATTCTATGAGGGGGCTACTTTTTATTCTATGAGGGGGCTATATTATATTCTATGAGGGGGCTACATTAAATTCTATGAGGGGGCTACTTTTTATTCTATGAGGGGGCTACATTATATTCTATGAGGAGGCTATATTAAATTCTGTGAGGGGGCTACATTATATTCTATGAGGGGACTACATTAAATTCTATGAGGGGGCTACTTTTTATTCTATGAGGGGCCTACTTTATATTCTATGATGGGGCTACTCCAACCAGTGCTATATAATTAAGAAGTGTACTATCTTATATGATACCCTGATATTAGTATTTTACCCCACAATTGGTGGTCTTGTATTTATTTCTTTGTAGCTACATAGTGGGCCCCAAGAATGATTTTCTCTGGTGGGCCCAAGGTGCTCCAGTCCGACGCTGCTTACCTGGCGGTCCGACGAGCGGTCCGGAAGTTCTAGTACACGGAGGATTTTTTCGGCCAGTTCTGTAATATAAGCCAAGTCTCCAGATTGAGACTTTTTTTCGGCCTATAAAGAAGAAAAGAAACAAAAAAGAACAATCTCAGATGATTGGCGGCCATTGTATGTGTCATCTGCTCCTCTCTGCAGATACACTGACTCCATACAGGATTTGGGGACTCGTCGTGTTTTATATGGGAGGAAAGAAGAAGCTTCTGTCCCACCATTATTATCTCTGAGTACAGAGAAGTTGTGTGCGGAGCGTCCGCCACTTACCTGCTGTAGTAAAGTCTTGATGTTGTGACATAAATCTGTCAGATACTCTGACGTCAGTTGATCTTGTCGGTGTTTAGTCAGGCAATCCTTTACTAGCTGCACCACCAGCCGGTGAGTGAAGCAGAGGATGCCATCGGGTGGTAGAAGCGCAATGTTAGGGCGATGGAAGATAAGAACCTCCAATAGCGCTTGTACCTGAAAATCATTCAGATGTAATTCAGCCATAGTGAGAAATTGCAAATGCTCTCCGTCACTATAGAACCAAAAATGGCACCCGGAACCCTGCGCGGCTTCTATTTATAGGGGCTGTGATGTCACAATGGCCGACAATCACCAGTGATGTCATCCTGGCCGACAATCACCAGTGATGTCATCACGGAATCTTGTGATAGAATTTTCCAGCATCGGCTCTGCACAGATACTTGCTGCCCGGCAATATTTCGGGTTCGCTCACACTTGTGTACCAATAATCCAGGAGAGTGGGGCGAGGTTTTCTCACTTGTCCTCCGTGTTCTGTCCGTGTAGAATCCGTCCTGTTATTCCGCAGCTATTAATCTTTTACACGACCATTTACAGGCTTCTTTGCTACAGAAATGGAATGTATCTGTAAAAACCGCTGGTCCCTCTGATGCTCCATAAGGCGTGCGACTGTTTCCTGCCAGTGTCCGATTTTGGACTGTAATCACAGAATGCTGCAGTTTTTTTCCTCACACCGAATATACGTTTTGCTGTTTTTACCGGCGTTTTTTATCATTCACTTGAATGGGTGAAATACGCTGCAAAACTGAGAGACTTGACAAAGTGCTGCTTTAAAGAAAAAGCTGAGATTTCAGAAATCCCTGCAGCGTCTCGAGCATACTTTTATGGCACGCCGAAATGTTGGATTAGCACTCGAGCATGCTGAGTTAACACCTCATCAGAGCACGCTCGCTCACCACTAATCCTCCATCATAGGAATGGAAATACTGGATATGTTTATTACCTCACGGGTCTTTTTTCTTCTCCATAGATCATTTAACTCCTTAGTTGCAGAGTTTACTATTAACAACTGTGAAAAATATTGAAGAGGTAATCATCAATGACCCAAGTAATCAATCATTAAAAATCATGACATCGTTAACATTAATCTTTTTGTCTTTGGAAAGTTTCATCCTTTACTTAAATTGTGAAATGCCCCTCTTTTATGTCCCCATAGTGGGCACAATGTATGAAGTCAATGAGAAAGCAGTAATTATATATATATATATACACTATTTGTAAAAAAATTGCTTTAATTTCTATATATGTACAGGTGCTTCTCACAAAATTAGAATATCATCAAAAAGTTAACTACATCACACACAGAGTCATTACACACAGAGTAATCTATTCCATGTGTTTATTTCTGTTAATGTTGATGATTATGGCTTACAACCAATGAAATCCCAAAAGTCATTATCTCAGTAAATTAGAATACTTTATATCACCAGCTTGAAAAATGATTGTAAAATCCGAAATGTTGTCCTACTGAAATGTATGTTCAGTAAATGCCCTCAATACTTGGTCCTTTTCCATCAATTACTGCATCAATGTGGCGTGGCATTGAGGCGATCAGCCTGCGGCACTGCTGAGGGGTTATGGAAGCCCAGGTTGCTTTGATAGCAGCCTTCAGCTCATCTGCATTGTTGGGTCTGGTGTCTCTCACCTTCCTCTTGACAATACTCCATAGATTCTCTATGAGGTTAAGGTCAGGCGAGTTTGCTGCTAATCAAGCCCAGTGATACTGTTGACTGTAAACCCGGTATTGGTACTTTTGGCAGTGTGGACAGCAGCAGTCCGCTCCTTGTGAATCTCCCCCAATTTCTGAATGGCCTTTTCTTTTTTTTTTAATATAAATTTTTATTGAAAATTTGCATTTACAACCATATGAAACAACAATCCATTGGCATCAATCATAGGATTTAGACATTGTACATTGTACTTGTAAAGGTTACCGATTAAGAATATCTTCTTTTGGAGATAACGAAGGTAATCTTAGCCAATATTATAACGTCTATATGGGATAGCGGAGAGAATTGTCAAAAATACAAAAACAAACAAAGAAATAAAAGATGAAGGGAAGGGGGAAAGGGAGGGAGGAGAGTAAGAAAAGGAGCAGGGAGCCTTCACCGAGTCGCCTAACCCATTCCAACCGGCAGTCTAGCCCGCCTTCCCATTATCCAGTAAAGTAGTAAAACATCTAACGCTAATCATGGCAAGAGCAATCCTCTGGTAATTGTAGTGGACCCAGATTATTCTTCAATTTTTCCAAGAGGAACCATCTAGTGGAAGAGAAGGGAGTTATCATCTTCCGCCTTGCATCGGCCCCGCACGTTTTCCAAGAAACTGTCTCCATTTTTTAAGAAATTTGCCGCTTGTACCTCCTTATTTGTGAGTGCGTCCCCTTGCTCCACCGCCATGTAATGATGCAGTCGAGCTATTAAATCTGACAACTGAGGGGTAGACGATGATAAGTATAGTATGTATTAGTATTGGGGGACCCCTCCCTCCGCAACTCTCGCCACTCATATTCTCCCAATAATGTAAGATCGCCATTGTCACATTACTCCAAAGGCTGGTAATCCAGAAACTAGGCCCCAAAACGGGACTATGTAACCGCAGGACCATAGGCCATGTAATAAATCAGAGCTAGGTTGCTGACATCTAGGGCAGGCTGTAAGTCTGTTAGGTCTTATATCTGGTTTATGAATATTAAAAGCAGAGAGTGCTCCATGCATCATTTTAAATTGAGTTTCCCTCCAATTTTCATTTATTATGTTTTAGTGTATATACCCTGTAACATTATACTTTTCCAGAAAGGCATCCAGTCCCCTCTTAAATTTAAGTAATGAATCACTCATTACAACATCATTTGGCAGAGAGTTCCATAGTCTCACTGCTCTTACAGTAAAGAATCCGCGTCTGTTATTATGCCTAAACCTTTTTTCCTCCAGACGTAGAGGATGCCCCCTTGTCCCTGTTTCAGGTCTATGATTAAAAAGATCATCAGAAAGGTCTTTGTACTGTCCCCTCATATATTTATACATTAAAATAAGATCTCCCCTTAGTCTTCGTTTTTCCAAACTAATTAGCCCCAAGTGTAATAACCTATCTTGTATTGCAGACCCCCAAGTCCTCTAATAACCTTGGTCGCTCTTCTCTGCACCCGCTCCAGTTCAGCTATGTCTTTCTTATACACCGGAGACCAGAACTGTGCACAGTATTCTAAGTGTGGTCACACTAGTGACTTGTATAGAGGTAAAATTATGTTCTCCTCATGAGCATCTATGCCTCTTTTAATGCATCCCATTATATTATTTGCCCTTGTAGCAGCTGCCTGACACTGGCCACTGAACATGAGTTTTTCATCCACCCATACTCCCAGGTCTTTTTCATTGATGGTTTTGCCCAGAGTTTTAGAATTAAGCACATAGTTATTCATCTTATTTCTTCTACCCAAGTGCATGACCTTACATTTATCCCCATTAAAGCTCATTTGCCATTTATCAGCCCAAGTTTCAAGTTTAAAAAAATCATCCTGTAATATAAAATTTTCCTCCTCAGTATTGATTACCCTGCAGAGTTTAGTGTCATCTGCAAATATTGAAATTCTGCTCTTTATGCCCCCTACAAGATCATTAATAAATATGTTAAAAAGAAGAGGTCCCAATACTGACCCCTGTGGTACCCCACTGCTAACCACGACCCAGTCCGAGTGTGCTCCATTAATAACCACCCTTTGTTTCCTATCCCTGAGCCAGCTCTTAATTGTAGCTAGAGGCAGAAAATGCCATCCTTGAAGTCTTGAATCCACGAACTCTGCATTTGGTTTTGAGATACGTAAGTCCCGGAACAAGTCATTCATTTCTGGCTGTGTTAGAACATGAGGCTCACCAGACATACATGGCTCAGAGTTTGAATCAGCGTTGTTTCCCGTCTCTGACCCATGGACTGCAACATCTTTGTTGGCTGCCTGCTCTAGGCTCCATGATTCTAGTGGCTTTGATACTGGAAGAGCATCTGTTGTGAATTCTGCTTTTGGGTTCCCTCCAGTGGTTGTAGGTGGGAATGCAGTTGTCCCTCAGTTGCAGTCCTGGCCAGGTGTATCTGCTGATTGCAGTTCTAACTGGGATATTTAGGTGTGCAGGATTCTTGAGTCCTTGCCAGTTGCCCATGGTTCTGGGAGGTTTTGGATCTTTGTCTGGTTCCTCCTGCCTTGCTGCCAATTCAGCAAAGATAAGTGTTTGGTGTTTGTTTCTGTGGCACACATGCTGTGTGCTTAATAATTCTGTGCTATTCATTTGTTTTCTCTTGTCCAGCTTAGACTGTGTCAGTGTTTTCTCAGTCTTGTTGGATTCTCTGGAGTTGCAGATATACGCTCCACATCTTTAGTTAGATGGTGGAATTTTTTGTATTTTCTGCTGTGGATATTTTTGGAAGGGTTTTAATACTGACCGCTTAGGATTCTGTCCTATCCTTTCCTATTTTAGCTAGAGTGGCCTCTTTTGCTAAATCCTGTTTCCTGCCTGCGTGTGTCTTTTCCTCTACTACTCACAGTCAATATTTGTGGGGGGCTGCCTATCCTTTGGGGTTCTGCTCTGAGGCAAGGTAGATTTCCTATTTCTATCTATAGGGGTATTTAGTCCTCCGGCTGTGTCAAGGTGTCTAGGATTTGTTAGGCACACCCCACGGCTACTTCTAGTTGCGGTGTTAAGTTCAGGATTTGCGGTCAGTACAGCTTCCACCAACACAGAGAAAGTTCCATGCGGCTCCAAGGTCACCGGATCATAACAAGCGTCATCATGTGGCACCGGTCTCATAGCTGAAGACAGATTGGGATATTCAGTGGACTTCTTATTCTTAGCAGAGAAGTAACAGTTCGTCACATGATCCTTCTGCTCCTGCCAAATCATTGATCATTAGGACAGCAAACGGCATTGACTTGCGAGAACCTCTCAGTTAACCTCTAAGATCAACAGCACATCTCACACAACAGATGTGAGGAGCCCAGGATTTGTCATGAGCAAAATCATAGGCTTTCATGATGAGAGCTGTCATGGTGCATCTGTGGAGCTTAAGCGTGTACTCTCCACAAATGTAACAGAAGGTATTGTGACTAGAGGTGCAGTTAGGGCTTCAGCTTGGGGTGGGGGGAAAAAATATGAGTGGGCCCCTAACCAGCTAATCCTGACTACAGCTACGTGGTGCACCCTAATTGTGAGTGTAGGGGAACATCAGCAGATGACGCGCTGTGATTTAAAATACATCTATATACAAAAACACTGATATTCCTATATGGAGACCTTATACTGTAGAGGTAGATACCGGTCCTGCAGCTATATAAGATATTACAGCAGTTATAGATGGTGACTTACCGCTGATGTTCTTTCTGAAGGAATCGTTCACTTTTCTCATCTATTCCATCTGGTCCAGACCAACATGACAACTTCTCCAAACATGACTGATCTGCAGAGATTATAACAAAGCCACATCTGAATTCTCACATTTCCAGCATCATCTATATCTATCCACAATCTGCACAAACTCCTCATTCTGCTGATACCCCAATACTGAGCCGCTGCTGCCGTATGTGTCCCTATTACTGCCCCTGATACCCCAATACTGAGCTGCTGCTACCGTATGTGTCCCTATTACTGCCCCTGATACCCCAATACTGAGCCGCTACTGCTGTATGTGTCCCTGTTACTGCCCCTGATACCCCAATACTGAGCCGCTGCTGCCGTATGTGTCCCTATTACTGCCCCTGATACCCCAATACTGAGCCACTGCTGCCGTATGTGTCCCTATTACTGCCCCTGATACCCCAATACTGAGCCGCTGCTACCGTATGTGTCCCTATTACTGCCCCTGATACCCCAATACTGAGCCGCTGCTGCCATATGTGTCCCTGTTACTGCCCCTGATACCCCAATACTGAGCCGCTGCTGCCGTATGTGTCTCTATTACTGCACCTGATACCCCAATACTGAGCCACTGCTGCCGTATGTGTCCCTGTTACTGCCCCTGATACCCCAATACTGAGCCACTGCTGCCGTATGTGTCCCTGTTACTGCCCCTGATACCCCAATACTGAGCCACTGCTGCCGTATGTGTCCCTATTACTGCACCTGATACCCCAATACTGAGCCACTGCTGCCGTATGTGTCCCTATTACTGCACCTGATACCCCAATACTGAGCCGCTGCTGCCGTGTGTGTCCCTATTACTGCACCTGATACCCCAATACTGAGCCGCTGCTGCCATATGTGTCCCTGTTACTGCCCCTGATACCCCAATACTGAGCCGCTGCTGCCGTATGTATCCCTATTACTGCCCCTGATACCCCAATACTGAGCCGCTACTGCTGTATGTGTCCCTGTTACTTCCCCTGATACCCCAATACTGAGCCGCTGCTGCCGAATGTGTCTCTATTACTGCACCTGATACCCCAATACTGAGCCACTGCTGCCGTATGTGTCCCTGTTACTGCCCCTGATACCCCAATACTGAGCCACTGCTGCCGTATGTGTCCCTGTTACTGCCCCTGATACCCCAATACTGAGCCACTGCTGCCGTATGTGTCCCTATTACTGCTCCTGATACCCCAATACTGAGCCGCTGCTGCCGTATGTGTCCCTATTACTGCACCTGATACCCCAATACTGAGCCGCTGCTGTAGGTGTCCCTGTTACTGCCCCTGATACCCCAATACTGAGCCACTGCTGCCGTATGTGTCCCTATTACTGCACATGATACCCCTATACTGAGCCACTGCTGCCATATGTGTCCCTATTACTGCACCTGATGCCCCAATACTGAGCCGCTGCTGCCGTATGTGTCCCTATTACTGCACCTGATACCCCAATACTGAGCCGCTGCTGTAGGTGTCCCTATTACTGCCCCTGATACCCCAATACTGAGCCGCTGCTGCCATATGTGCCCCTATTACTGCACCTGATACCCCAATACTGAGTCGCTGCTGCCGTATGTGTCCCTATTAGTGCACCTGATACCCCAATACTGAGCCGCTGCTGCCGTATGTGTCCCTATTACTGCACCTGATACCTCAATACTGAGCCGCTGCTGCCGTATGTGTCCCTATTACTGCACCTGATACCCCAATACTGAGCCGCTGCTGCCGTATGTGTCCCTATTACTGCACCTGATACCCCAATACTGAGCTGCTGCTGCCGTATGTGTCCCTATTACTGCACCTGATACCCCAATACTGAGCCGCTGCTGCCGTATGTGTCCCTATTACTGCACCTGATACCCCAATACTGAGCCGCTGCTGCCGTATGTGTCCCTATTACTGCACCTAATACCCCAATACTGAGCCGCTGCTGCCGTATGTGTCCCTATTACTGCACCTGATACCCCAATACTGAGCCGCTGCTGCCATATGTGTCCCTATTACTGCACCTGCTGTGTGGTACAATAACGGCTCCCCTTACCGCCCAATATAATAGTCGCCCGCCAGGGCCGTGGGGTACCCGGTTCCGGGTCCGGTATTCACAGGGGATGTCATGGTGGCGACCCGGTCTGTAGCCCTGGGCACCCATGTAAAAAGGGGTATTGATTATAGTTTGTGTTTGTGACGCCACCTGTGGTATTCGGTCAGGGTGACCGACGCTGCTTTAAGGGGTCCTCTGGGGTGATGTTATGGCAGCTAGATCGTATAACTTCCTACAGGTGAAGTATGTCCCCAGGGCTCCCGGTGTGTAGATGGAAGATGGTGAATGGTGCAGTAAAGAATGGAGGACACAGGTTTGCAGTATCTTTACCAGGTTTACTGTAGACTTCAGGCATCCACAGTCCAGGGCACCAGCCCACAGGTACAGGCAGGGTCCGGACGGCTTGGAAGCAAGTTCAGAGCACCCTTTACCAGGTGGAGTTAAAAGCCTTCCTCATAGTGCGGTGGTGTTGTAGTTCCTTACTGCCTATGGCTTCTGATAAGGTCCTCACAGTTCTCTCTGTCCTCCATAAAGGTGGATAGATATAAATTTAGCGTGCACTCTACCTGATAAGGCGAGGTGCTGGTGTAATGGACCGAATGGCCCCAATCTAGATCATTTTTAAAGTTCACCGCTCTCTCTTGTGGATATCATGCAAAAAAAATCAAAATGTATTATAGCATAATCTGGGAGCGTAACAGAATCTTAAACAATAAGCGACATACAAGAAAAACGCCGGAGCCTTTGTCACCAATCGCTGTAAATAGAGAGAAAAGAAACCAAATAAATAAAACCAGAATGGAAATTCAAAATAATAAAGAACATCTGTGACTAATCTATATAGCGTGGGGTCCTCCTGGTGCAAATAAATACAGTGGGGCAAAAAAGTATTTAGTCAGTCAGCAATAGTGCAAGTTCCACCACTTAAAAAGATGAGAGGCGTCTGTAATTTACATCATAGGTAGACCTCAACTATGGGAGACAAACTGAGAAAAAAAAATCCAGAAAATCACATTGTCTGTTTTTTTAACATTTTATTTGCATATTATGGTGGAAAATAAGTATTTGGTCAGAAACAAAATTTCATCTCAATACTTTGTAATATATCCTTTGTTGGCAATGACAGAGGTCAAACGTTTTCTGTAAGTCTTCACAAGGTTGCCACACACTGTTGTTGGCCCATTCCTCCATGCAGATCTTCTCTAGAGCAGTGATGTTTTTGGCTTTTCTCTTGGCAACACGGACTTTCAACTCCCTCCAAAGGTTTTCTATAGGGTTGAGATCTGGAGACTGGCTAGGCCACTCCAGGACCTTGAAATGCTTCTTAAGAAGCCACTCCTTCGTTGCCCTGGCGGTGTGCTTTGGATCATTGTCATGTTGAAAGACCCAGCCACGTTTCATCTTCAATGCCCTTGCTGATGGAAGGAGGTTTGCACTCAAAATCTCACGATACATGGCCCCATTCATTCTTTCATGTACCCGGATCAGTTGTCCTGGCCCCTTTGCAGAGAAACAGCCCCAAATCATGATGTTTCCACTACAATGCTTTACAGTAGGTATGGTGTTTGATGGATGCAACTCAGTATTCTTTTTCCTCCAAACACGACATGTTGTGTTTCTACCAAACAGTTCCAGTTTGGTTTCATCAGACCATAGGACATTCTCCCAAAACTCCTCTGGATCATCCAAATGCTCTCTAGCAAACTTCAGACGGGCCCGGACATGTACTGGCTTAAGCAGTGGGACACGTCTGGCACTGCAGGATCTGAGTCCATGGTGGCATAGTGTGTTACTTATGGTAGGCCTTGTTACATTGGTCCCAGCTCTCTGCAGTTCATTCACTATGTCCCCCCGCGTGGTTCTGGGATTTTTGCTCACCGTTCTTGTGATCATTCTGACCCCACGGGGTGGGATTTTGCGTGGAGCCCCAGATCGAGGGAGATTATCAGTGGTCTTGTATGTCTTCCATTTTCTAATTATTGCTCCCACTGTTGTTTTGTTCACTCCAAGCTGGTTGGCTATTGCAGATTCAGTCTTCCCAGCCTGGTGCAGGGCTACAATTTTGTTTCTGGTGTCCTTTGACAGCTCTTTGGTCTTCACCACAGTGGAGTTTGGAGTCAGACTGTTTGAGGGTGTGCACAGGTGTCTTTTTATACTGATAACAAGTTTAAACAGGTGCCATTACTACAGGTAATGAGTGGAGGAAAGAGGAGACTCTTAAAGAAGTTACAGGTCTGTGAGAGCCAGAAATCTTGATTGTTTGTTTCTGACCAAATACTTATTTTCCACCATAATATGCAAATAAATTGTTAAAAAAACAGACAATGTGATTTTCTGGATTTTTTTTTCTCAGTTTGTCTCCCATAGTTGAGGTCTACCTATGATGTAAATTACAGACGCCTCTCATCTTTTTAAGTGGTGGAACTTGCACTATTGCTGACTGACTAAATACTTTTTTGCCCCACTGTATATACAAAGTATATACACACAATCTGTAAATGAAGGGGAAAAATAACGACAGGTCCACCTGAATCTGTGGACTAGGAATCCTACATAAAGATATATACACACATATACAAATATACATGAAAAAATGCTAGTATACTGAGACAGGACTGGATCATCTATAATATAACGCTGGGAGCGTCACTCTGTCCGAAGCCTCGATAGACTGCGCAAGCGCAAGCGCCGGCGCAGTCTGGGCCTCACAGAGCGACGCTCCCGGGAGATCGCGGTGTGCGTTCACACTGAACGCACACCGCGATCTCCCCCGCAGAAGCAGGGACCGCCAGGAGGGTGAGTATCGGACATATTCACCTGTCCCCGTTCCATCGCTGAGCGGCGCCATCTTCCCGGTCTCCTCGGCCTGTGGCCTTCAGTTCAGAGGGCGCGATGACGCGCATGCGCGCCGGCGCCGCCCTCTGACTGAAAAGTCACAGGCCGAGGAGACCGGGAAGATGGCGCCGCTCAGCGATGGAACGGGGACAGGTGAATATAGTAAGTGCTGGGGGGCCTGAGCTGGCGGCGATACCGGCACCTGTCCCCGCCTGCTAAGGCCCCCCAGCACTCGGCGCCGAGCGGGTCAGAGGCAGGATGGAGCAGCAGGATGGAGCAGCAGGATGGAGCAGCAGGATGGGGACGCAGGATGGGGACGCAGGATGGGGACGCAGGATGGAGCAGCAGGATGGAGCAGCAGGATGGGGACGCAGGATGGAGCAGCAGGATGGGGACGCAGGATGGAGCAGCAGGATGGGGACGCAGGATGGGGACGCAGGATGGAGCAGCAGGATGGGGACGCAGGATGGAGCAGCAGGATGGGGACGCAGGATGGAGCAGCACATAAGGATGGGGACGCAGGATGGAGCAGCACATAAGGATGGGGACACGGGATGGAGCAGCAGGATGGGGACGCAGGATGGAGCAGCACATAAGGATGGGGACACGGGATAGAGCAGCACATAAGGATGGGGACACGGGATGGAGCAGCAGGATGGGGACGCAGGATGGAGCAGCACATAAGGATGGGGACATGGGATGGAGCAGCAGGATGGGGACGCAGGATGGAGCAGCACATAAGGATGGGGACACGGGATGGAGCAGCACATAAGGATGGGGACACGGGATGGAGCAGCAGGATGGGGACGCAGGATGGAGCAGCACATAAGGATGGGGACGCAGGATGGAGCAGCACATAAGGATGGGGACGCAGGATGGAGCAGCACATAAGGATGGGGACGCAGGATGGAGCAGCACATAAGGATGGGGACGCAGGATGGAGCAGCACATGACAGGATGGGGACGCAGGATGGAGCAGCACATGACAGGATGGGGACGCAGGATGGAGCAGCACATAAGGATGGGGACGCAGGATGGAGCAGCACATAAGGATGGGGACACGGGATAGAGCAGCACATAAGGATGGGGACACGGGATGGAGCAGCAGGATGGGGACGCAGGATGGAGCAGCACATAAGGATGGGGACATGGGATGGAGCAGCAGGATGGGGACGCAGGATGGAGCAGCACATAAGGATGGGGACACGGGATGGAGCAGCACATAAGGATGGGGACACGGGATGGAGCAGCAGGATGGGGACGCAGGATGGAGCAGCACATAAGGATGGGGACGCAGGATGGAGCAGCACATAAGGATGGGGACGCAGGATGGAGCAGCACATGACAGGATGGGGACGCAGGATGGAGCAGCACATGACAGGATGGGGACGCAGGATGGAGCAGCACATAAGGATGGGGACGCAGGATGGAGCAGCACATAAGGATGGGGACGCGGGATGGAGCAGCACATAAGGATGGGGACACGGGATGGAGCAGCACATAAGGATGGGGACATGGGATGGAGCAGCAGGATGGGGACGCAGGATGGAGCAGCACATAAGGATGGGGACATGGGATGGAGCAGCAGGATGGGGACGCAGGATGGAGCAGCACATAAGGATGGGGACACGGGATGGAGCAGCACATAAGGATGGGGACACGGGATGGAGCAGCAGGATGGGGACGCAGGATGGAGCAGCACATAAGGATGGGGACATGGGATGGAGCAGCAGGATGGGGACGCAGGATGGAGCAGCACATAAGGATGGGGACACGGGATGGAGCAGCACATAAGGATGGGGACACGGGATGGAGCAGCACATAAGGATGGGGACACGGGATGGAGCAGCAGGATGGGGACGCAGGATGGAGCAGCACATAAGGATGGGGACGCAGGATGGAGCAGCACATAAGGATGGGGACGCAGGATGGAGCAGCACATAAGGATGGGGACGCAGGATGGAGCAGCACATAAGGATGGGGACGCAGGATGGAGCAGCACATGACAGGATGGGGACGCAGGATGGAGCAGCACATGACAGGATGGGGACGCAGGATGGAGCAGCACATAAGGATGGGGACGCAGGATGGAGCAGCACATAAGGATGGGGACGCGGGATGGAGCAGCACATAAGGATGGGGACACGGGATGGAGCAGCACATAAGGATGGGGACGCGGGATGGAGCAGCACATAAGGATGGGGACGCGGGATGGAGCAGCACATAAGGATGGGGACGCAGGATGGAGCAGCACATGACAGGATGGGGACGCAGGATGGAGCAGCACATGACAGGATGGGGACGCGGGATGGAGCAGCACATAAGGATGGGGACGCGGGATGGAGCAGCACATAAGGATGGGGACGCGGGATGGAGCAGCACATAAGGATGGGGACACGGGATGGAGCAGCACATAAGGATGGGGACGTGGGATGGAGCAGCACATAAGGATGGGAACGCGGGATGGAGCAGCACATAAGGATGGGGACGCGGGATGCAGCAGCACATAAGGATGGGGACGCGGGATGGAGCAGCACATAAGGATGGGGACGCGGGATGGAGCAGCACATAAGGATGGGGACGCGGGATGGAGCAGCACATAAGGATGGGAACGCAGGATGGAGCAGCACATAAGGATGGGGACGCAGGATGGAGCAGCACATAAGGATGGGGACGCAGGATGGAGCAGCACATAAGGATGGGGACGCAGGATGGAGCAGCACATAAGGATGGGGACGCAGGATGGAGCAGCACATAAGGATGGGGACGCAGGATGGAGCAGCACATGACAGGATGGGGACGCAGGATGGAGCAGCACATGACAGGATGGGGACGCAGGATGGAGCAGCACATAAGGATGGGGACGCATGATGGAGCAGCACATGACAGGATGGGGACGCAGGATGGAGCAGCGCATGACAGGATGGGGAAGCAGGATGGAGCAGCGCATGACAGGATGGGGACGCAGGATGGGAGCAGCGCATGACATGATGGGGACGCAGGATGGGAGCAGCGCATGACAGGATGGGGACGCAGGATGGAGCAGCGCATGACAGGAAGGGGAACGCAGGATGGAGCAGCGCATGACAGGATGGGGACGCAGGATGGAGCACATGACAGGATGGGGACGCAGGATGGAGCAGCGCATGACAGGATGGGGACGCAAGATGGAGCAGCGCATGACAGGATGGGGACGCAGGATGGAGCAGCACATGACAGGATGGGGACGCAGGATGGGAGCAGCGCATGACAGGATGGGGACGCAGGATGGAGCAGCACATGACAGGATGGGGACGCAGGATGGAGCAGCGCATGACAGGAAGGGGAACGCAGGATGGAGCAGCGTATGACAGGATGGGGACGCAGGATGGAGCAGCACATACCAGGATGGAGACAATATACCAATATAAATGCTCGCCACCCGGGCGTAGAACGGGTTCAATAGCTAGTATATAAGGATGGGGACGCAGGATGGAGCAGCACATGACAGGATGGGGACGCAGGATGGAGCAGCACATGACAGGATGGGGACGCAGGATGGAGCAGCACATAAGGATGGGGACGCAGGATGGAGCAGCACATAAGGATGGGGACGCGGGATGGAGCAGCACATAAGGATGGGGACACGGGATGGAGCAGCACATAAGGATGGGGACGCGGGATGGAGCAGCACATAAGGATGGGGACGCGGGATGGAGCAGCACATAAGGATGGGGACGCAGGATGGAGCAGCACATGACAGGATGGGGACGCAGGATGGAGCAGCACATGACAGGATGGGGACGCGGGATGGAGCAGCACATAAGGATGGGGACGCGGGATGGAGCAGCACATAAGGATGGGGACGTGGGATGGAGCAGCACATAAGGATGGGGACACGGGATGGAGCAGCACATAAGGATGGGGACGCGGGATGGAGCAGCACATAAGGATGGGGACGCGGGATGGAGCAGCACATAAGGATGGGGACGCGGGATGCAGCAGCACATAAGGATGGGGACGCGGGATGGAGCAGCACATAAGGATGGGGACGCGGGATGGAGCAGCACATAAGGATGGGGACGCGGGGTGGAGCAGCACATAAGGATGGGAACGCGGGATGGAGCAGCACATAAGGATGGGGACGCAGGATGGAGCAGCACATAAGGATGGGGACGCAGGATGGAGCAGCACATAAGGATGGGGACGCAGGATGGAGCAGCACATAAGGATGGGGACGCAGGATGGAGCAGCACATAAGGATGGGGACGCAGGATGGAGCAGCACATGACAGGATGGGGACGCAGGATGGAGCAGCACATGACAGGATGGGGACGCAGGATGGAGCAGCACATAAGGATGGGGACGCATGATGGAGCAGCACATGACAGGATGGGGACGCAGGATGGAGCAGCGCATGACAGGATGGGGAAGCAGGATGGAGCAGCGCATGACAGGATGGGGACGCAGGATGGGAGCAGCGCATGACATGATGGGGACGCAGGATGGGAGCAGCGCATGACAGGATGGGGACGCAGGATGGAGCAGCGCATGACAGGAAGGGGAACGCAGGATGGAGCAGCGCATGACAGGATGGGGACACAGGATGGAGCACATGACAGGATGGGGACGCAGGATGGAGCAGCGCATGACAGGATGGGGACGCAAGATGGAGCAGCGCATGACAGGATGGGGACGCAGGATGGAGCAGCACATGACAGGATGGGGACGCAGGATGGGAGCAGCGCATGACAGGATGGGGACGCAGGATGGAGCAGCACATGACAGGATGGGGACGCAGGATGGAGCAGCGCATGACAGGAAGGGGAACGCAGGATGGAGCAGCGTATGACAGGATGGGGACGCAGGATGGAGCAGCACATACCAGGATGGAGACAATATACCAATATAAATGCTCGCCACCCGGGCGTAGAACGGGTTCAATAGCTAGTATATATATAAGAGTAATGGAAGTGCACGGTTACCAGGGCCATATTTGCCACTAGGCACTTGAGGGCACGTGCCTAGGGCGGGGACGATGCGGGGTGGCGGCACCTGAGCAAGTTTTTTTTTTTTTTTTTAAAGTCCTGGGTCACCTCCCGACCGACCACGTGGTTCCGCTCATTAAGGTCATGAATATGCGCATATTCATGACCTTAATGAGCGGTACCACATGACCGCTCACTCAGGAAGAAGGTGCTGCGTCGGGAGTTGAGACAGAGCCAGAGGGATGTCGGCGGGACAGGTGAGTATGAGGGACGGGGGAAGAAAGAGGACGGGGAGCAGAGCCATGAGAGAAGGAGCGGGGGGGAGGAAGGGGAGGGAGAGATGAGCCATGCATACGGGGGGATTATGATCCATGCATACAAGAGGTGGGGGGGAATTATGAGCCATGCATACAGGGGGGGGGAATATGAGCCATGCATACAGCGGGGGGAATATGAGCCATGCATACAGGAGGGGGGGAATTATGAGCCATGCATACAGGAGGGGGGATATGAGCCATGCATACAGGGGGGGTAATTATGAGCCATGCATACATGAGGGGGGATATGAGCCATGAATACAGGGGGGAAATTATGAGCCATGCATACAGGAGGGGGGGAATTATGAGCCATGCATACAGGAGGGGGGATATGAGCCATGCATACAGGAGGGGGGGATATGAGCCATGAATACAGGGGGGAAATTATGAGCCATGCATACAGGAGGGGGGGAATTATGAGCCATGCATACAGGAGGGGGGGAATTATGAGCCATGCATACAGGAGGGGGGGAATTATGAGCCATGCATACAGGAGGGGGGATATGAGCCATGCATACAGGGGGGAATTATGAGTCGTGCATACAGGAGGGGGGGAATATGAGCCATGCATACAGGGGGGGGGGAATTATGAGCCATGCATACAGGGGGGGAATTATGAGCCATACATACAGGAGGGGGACGGTGGTGGAATATGAGCCATGCATACAGGAGGTGGGGGGGAATTATGAGCCATGCATACAGGAGGGGGGGATTATGAGCCATCATACAGGAGGGGGGAAATATGAGCCATGCATACTGTAGGGGGGGAATATGAGCCATGCATACAGGAGGAGGGGGGAATATGAGCCATGCATATGGGATGGGAGGGAGATTAGCCATGCATACAATATGGGAGGGGGGCATTATACAGTATTGAGCATCATGTGGGGTAATTATACAGTATGGAGCATCATGTGGGGCCATTATACAGTATTGAGCATCATGTGTGGCCATTATACAGTATAGAGCATCATGTGTGGCCATTATACAGTATGGAGCATCATGTGTGACCATTATACAGTATGGAGCATCATGTGTGGCTATTATACAGTATAGAGCATCATGTGTGGCCATTATACAGTATGGAGCATCATGTGTGGCTATTATGCCACACATGATTCAGGGATTCAAGCTAAACCAGGGATTCAAGCTTCAGGAGGCTAATTTGCATATTCCAGGTGCCTTCTGGGAGAAGCGAAGTCTCCCTAAGCTAGAAGATCGTTGGGTACAGCCGGGACCAGCTGCTTCGAAAGCATCACCAAACCAGGGATTCAAGCTTCAGGAGGCTAATTTGCATATTCCAGGTGCCTTCTGGGAGAAGCGAAGTCTCCCTAAGCTAGAAGATCGTTGGGTACAGCCGGGACCAGCTGCTTCGAAAGCATCACCAAACCAGGGATTCAAGCTTCAGGAGGCTAATTTGCATATTCCAGGTGCCTTCTGGGAGAAGCGAAGTCTCCCTAAGCTAGAAGATCGTTGGGTACAGCCGGGACCAGCTGCTTCGAAAGCATCACCAAACCAGGGATTCAAGCTTCAGGAGGCTAATTTGCATATTCCAGGTGCCTTCTGGGAGAAGCGAAGTCTCCCTAAGCTAGAAGATCGTTGGGTACAGCCGGGACCAGCTGCTTCGAAAGCATCACCAAACCAGGGATTCAAGCTTCAGGAGGCTAATTTGCATATTCCAGGTGCCTTCTGGGAGAAGCGAAGTCTCCCTAAGCTAGAAGATCGTTGGGTACAGCCGGGACCAGCTGCTTCGAAAGCATCACCAAACCAGGGATTCAAGCTTCAGGAGGCTAATTTGCATATTCCAGGTGCCTTCTGGGAGAAGCGAAGTCTCCCTAAGCTAGAAGATCGTTGGGTACAGCCGGGACCAGCTGCTTCGAAAGCATCACCAAACCAGGGATTCAAGCTTCAGGAGGCTAATTTGCATATTCCAGGTGCCTTCTGGGAGAAGCGAAGTCTCCCTAAGCTAGAAGATCGTTGGGTACAGCCGGGACCAGCTGCTTCGAAAGCATCACCAAACCAGGGATTCAAGCTTCAGGAGGCTAATTTGCATATTCCAGGTGCCTTCTGGGAGAAGCGAAGTCTCCCTAAGCTAGAAGATCGTTGGGTACAGCCGGGACCAGCTGCTTCGAAAGCATCACCAAACCAGGGATTCAAGCTTCAGGAGGCTAATTTGCATATTCCAGGTGCCTTCTGGGAGAAGCGAAGTCTCCCTAAGCTAGAAGATCGTTGGGTACAGCCGGGACCAGCTGCTTCGAAAGCATCACCAAACCAGGGATTCAAGCTTCAGGAGGCTAATTTGCATATTCCAGGTGCCTTCTGGGAGAAGCGAAGTCTCCCTAAGCTAGAAGATCGTTGGGTACAGCCGGGACCAGCTGCTTCGAAAGCATCACCAAACCAGGGATTCAAGCTTCAGGAGGCTAATTTGCATATTCCAGGTGCCTTCTGGGAGAAGCGAAGTCTCCCTAAGCTAGAAGATCGTTGGGTACAGCCGGGACCAGCTGCTTCGAAAGCATCACC
This sequence comes from Ranitomeya imitator, assembly GCF_032444005.1. NCBI lineage: Eukaryota > Metazoa > Chordata > Amphibia > Anura > Dendrobatidae > Ranitomeya > Ranitomeya imitator. The sequence continues at coordinate 73,328 of NW_027193813.1, forward strand.
AAACCAGGGATTCAAGCTTCAGGAGGCTAATTTGCATATTCCAGGTGCCTTCTGGGAGAAGCGAAGTCTCCCTAAGCTAGAAGATCGTTGGGTACAGCCGGGACCAGCTGCTTCGAAAGCATCACCAAACCAGGGATTCAAGCTTCAGGAGGCTAATTTGCATATTCCAGGTGCCTTCTGGGAGAAGCGAAGTCTCCCTAAGCTAGAAGATCGTTGGGTACAGCCGGGACCAGCTGCTTCGAAAGCATCACCAAACCAGGGATTCAAGCTTCAGGAGGCTAATTTGCATATTCCAGGTGCCTTCTGGGAGAAGCGAAGTCTCCCTAAGCTAGAAGATCGTTGGGTACAGCCGGGACCAGCTGCTTCGAAAGCATCACCAAACCAGGGATTCAAGCTTCAGGAGGCTAATTTGCATATTCCAGGTGCCTTCTGGGAGAAGCGAAGTCTCCCTAAGCTAGAAGATCGTTGGGTACAGCCGGGACCAGCTGCTTCGAAAGCATCACCAAACCAGGGATTCAAGCTTCAGGAGGCTAATTTGCATATTCCAGGTGCCTTCTGGGAGAAGCGAAGTCTCCCTAAGCTAGAAGATCGTTGGGTACAGCCGGGACCAGCTGCTTCGAAAGCATCACCAAACCAGGGATTCAAGCTTCAGGAGGCTAATTTGCATATTCCAGGTGCCTTCTGGGAGAAGCGAAGTCTCCCTAAGCTAGAAGATCGTTGGGTACAGCCGGGACCAGCTGCTTCGAAAGCATCACCAAACCAGGGATTCAAGCTTCAGGAGGCTAATTTGCATATTCCAGGTGCCTTCTGGGAGAAGCGAAGTCTCCCTAAGCTAGAAGATCGTTGGGTACAGCCGGGACCAGCTGCTTCGAAAGCATCACCAAACCAGGGATTCAAGCTTCAGGAGGCTAATTTGCATATTCCAGGTGCCTTCTGGGAGAAGCGAAGTCTCCCTAAGCTAGAAGATCGTTGGGTACAGCCGGGACCAGCTGCTTCGAAAGCATCACCAAACCAGGGATTCAAGCTTCAGGAGGCTAATTTGCATATTCCAGGTGCCTTCTGGGAGAAGCGAAGTCTCCCTAAGCTAGAAGATCGTTGGGTACAGCCGGGACCAGCTGCTTCGAAAGCATCACCAAACCAGGGATTCAAGCTTCAGGAGGCTAATTTGCATATTCCAGGTGCCTTCTGGGAGAAGCGAAGTCTCCCTAAGCTAGAAGATCGTTGGGTACAGCCGGGACCAGCTGCTTCGAAAGCATCACCAAACCAGGGATTCAAGCTTCAGGAGGCTAATTTGCATATTCCAGGTGCCTTCTGGGAGAAGCGAAGTCTCCCTAAGCTAGAAGATCGTTGGGTACAGCCGGGACCAGCTGCTTCGAAAGCATCACCAAACCAGGGATTCAAGCTTCAGGAGGCTAATTTGCATATTCCAGGTGCCTTCTGGGAGAAGCGAAGTCTCCCTAAGCTAGAAGATCGTTGGGTACAGCCGGGACCAGCTGCTTCGAAAGCATCACCAAACCAGGGATTCAAGCTTCAGGAGGCTAATTTGCATATTCCAGGTGCCTTCTGGGAGAAGCGAAGTCTCCCTAAGCTAGAAGATCGTTGGGTACAGCCGGGACCAGCTGCTTCGAAAGCATCACCAAACCAGGGATTCAAGCTTCAGGAGGCTAATTTGCATATTCCAGGTGCCTTCTGGGAGAAGCGAAGTCTCCCTAAGCTAGAAGATCGTTGGGTACAGCCGGGACCAGCTGCTTCGAAAGCATCACCAAACCAGGGATTCAAGCTTCAGGAGGCTAATTTGCATATTCCAGGTGCCTTCTGGGAGAAGCGAAGTCTCCCTAAGCTAGAAGATCGTTGGGTACAGCCGGGACCAGCTGCTTCGAAAGCATCACCAAACCAGGGATTCAAGCTTCAGGAGGCTAATTTGCATATTCCAGGTGCCTTCTGGGAGAAGCGAAGTCTCCCTAAGCTAGAAGATCGTTGGGTACAGCCGGGACCAGCTGCTTCGAAAGCATCACCAAACCAGGGATTCAAGCTTCAGGAGGCTAATTTGCATATTCCAGGTGCCTTCTGGGAGAAGCGAAGTCTCCCTAAGCTAGAAGATCGTTGGGTACAGCCGGGACCAGCTGCTTCGAAAGCATCACCAAACCAGGGATTCAAGCTTCAGGAGGCTAATTTGCATATTCCAGGTGCCTTCTGGGAGAAGCGAAGTCTCCCTAAGCTAGAAGATCGTTGGGTACAGCCGGGACCAGCTGCTTCGAAAGCATCACCAAACCAGGGATTCAAGCTTCAGGAGGCTAATTTGCATATTCCAGGTGCCTTCTGGGAGAAGCGAAGTCTCCCTAAGCTAGAAGATCGTTGGGTACAGCCGGGACCAGCTGCTTCGAAAGCATCACCAAACCAGGGATTCAAGCTTCAGGAGGCTAATTTGCATATTCCAGGTGCCTTCTGGGAGAAGCGAAGTCTCCCTAAGCTAGAAGATCGTTGGGTACAGCCGGGACCAGCTGCTTCGAAAGCATCACCAAACCAGGGATTCAAGCTTCAGGAGGCTAATTTGCATATTCCAGGTGCCTTCTGGGAGAAGCGAAGTCTCCCTAAGCTAGAAGATCGTTGGGTACAGCCGGGACCAGCTGCTTCGAAAGCATCACCAAACCAGGGATTCAAGCTTCAGGAGGCTAATTTGCATATTCCAGGTGCCTTCTGGGAGAAGCGAAGTCTCCCTAAGCTAGAAGATCGTTGGGTACAGCCGGGACCAGCTGCTTCGAAAGCATCACCAAACCAGGGATTCAAGCTTCAGGAGGCTAATTTGCATATTCCAGGTGCCTTCTGGGAGAAGCGAAGTCTCCCTAAGCTAGAAGATCGTTGGGTACAGCCGGGACCAGCTGCTTCGAAAGCATCACCAAACCAGGGATTCAAGCTTCAGGAGGCTAATTTGCATATTCCAGGTGCCTTCTGGGAGAAGCGAAGTCTCCCTAAGCTAGAAGATCGTTGGGTACAGCCGGGACCAGCTGCTTCGAAAGCATCACCAAACCAGGGATTCAAGCTTCAGGAGGCTAATTTGCATATTCCAGGTGCCTTCTGGGAGAAGCGAAGTCTCCCTAAGCTAGAAGATCGTTGGGTACAGCCGGGACCAGCTGCTTCGAAAGCATCACCAAACCAGGGATTCAAGCTTCAGGAGGCTAATTTGCATATTCCAGGTGCCTTCTGGGAGAAGCGAAGTCTCCCTAAGCTAGAAGATCGTTGGGTACAGCCGGGACCAGCTGCTTCGAAAGCATCACCAAACCAGGGATTCAAGCTTCAGGAGGCTAATTTGCATATTCCAGGTGCCTTCTGGGAGAAGCGAAGTCTCCCTAAGCTAGAAGATCGTTGGGTACAGCCGGGACCAGCTGCTTCGAAAGCATCACCAAACCAGGGATTCAAGCTTCAGGAGGCTAATTTGCATATTCCAGGTGCCTTCTGGGAGAAGCGAAGTCTCCCTAAGCTAGAAGATCGTTGGGTACAGCCGGGACCAGCTGCTTCGAAAGCATCACCAAACCAGGGATTCAAGCTTCAGGAGGCTAATTTGCATATTCCAGGTGCCTTCTGGGAGAAGCGAAGTCTCCCTAAGCTAGAAGATCGTTGGGTACAGCCGGGACCAGCTGCTTCGAAAGCATCACCAAACCAGGGATTCAAGCTTCAGGAGGCTAATTTGCATATTCCAGGTGCCTTCTGGGAGAAGCGAAGTCTCCCTAAGCTAGAAGATCGTTGGGTACAGCCGGGACCAGCTGCTTCGAAAGCATCACCAAACCAGGGATTCAAGCTTCAGGAGGCTAATTTGCATATTCCAGGTGCCTTCTGGGAGAAGCGAAGTCTCCCTAAGCTAGAAGATCGTTGGGTACAGCCGGGACCAGCTGCTTCGAAAGCATCACCAAACCAGGGATTCAAGCTTCAGGAGGCTAATTTGCATATTCCAGGTGCCTTCTGGGAGAAGCGAAGTCTCCCTAAGCTAGAAGATCGTTGGGTACAGCCGGGACCAGCTGCTTCGAAAGCATCACCAAACCAGGGATTCAAGCTTCAGGAGGCTAATTTGCATATTCCAGGTGCCTTCTGGGAGAAGCGAAGTCTCCCTAAGCTAGAAGATCGTTGGGTACAGCCGGGACCAGCTGCTTCGAAAGCATCACCAAACCAGGGATTCAAGCTTCAGGAGGCTAATTTGCATATTCCAGGTGCCTTCTGGGAGAAGCGAAGTCTCCCTAAGCTAGAAGATCGTTGGGTACAGCCGGGACCAGCTGCTTCGAAAGCATCACCAAACCAGGGATTCAAGCTTCAGGAGGCTAATTTGCATATTCCAGGTGCCTTCTGGGAGAAGCGAAGTCTCCCTAAGCTAGAAGATCGTTGGGTACAGCCGGGACCAGCTGCTTCGAAAGCATCACCAAACCAGGGATTCAAGCTTCAGGAGGCTAATTTGCATATTCCAGGTGCCTTCTGGGAGAAGCGAAGTCTCCCTAAGCTAGAAGATCGTTGGGTACAGCCGGGACCAGCTGCTTCGAAAGCATCACCAAACCAGGGATTCAAGCTTCAGGAGGCTAATTTGCATATTCCAGGTGCCTTCTGGGAGAAGCGAAGTCTCCCTAAGCTAGAAGATCGTTGGGTACAGCCGGGACCAGCTGCTTCGAAAGCATCACCAAACCAGGGATTCAAGCTTCAGGAGGCTAATTTGCATATTCCAGGTGCCTTCTGGGAGAAGCGAAGTCTCCCTAAGCTAGAAGATCGTTGGGTACAGCCGGGACCAGCTGCTTCGAAAGCATCACCAAACCAGGGATTCAAGCTTCAGGAGGCTAATTTGCATATTCCAGGTGCCTTCTGGGAGAAGCGAAGTCTCCCTAAGCTAGAAGATCGTTGGGTACAGCCGGGACCAGCTGCTTCGAAAGCATCACCAAACCAGGGATTCAAGCTTCAGGAGGCTAATTTGCATATTCCAGGTGCCTTCTGGGAGAAGCGAAGTCTCCCTAAGCTAGAAGATCGTTGGGTACAGCCGGGACCAGCTGCTTCGAAAGCATCACCAAACCAGGGATTCAAGCTTCAGGAGGCTAATTTGCATATTCCAGGTGCCTTCTGGGAGAAGCGAAGTCTCCCTAAGCTAGAAGATCGTTGGGTACAGCCGGGACCAGCTGCTTCGAAAGCATCACCAAACCAGGGATTCAAGCTTCAGGAGGCTAATTTGCATATTCCAGGTGCCTTCTGGGAGAAGCGAAGTCTCCCTAAGCTAGAAGATCGTTGGGTACAGCCGGGACCAGCTGCTTCGAAAGCATCACCAAACCAGGGATTCAAGCTTCAGGAGGCTAATTTGCATATTCCAGGTGCCTTCTGGGAGAAGCGAAGTCTCCCTAAGCTAGAAGATCGTTGGGTACAGCCGGGACCAGCTGCTTCGAAAGCATCACCAAACCAGGGATTCAAGCTTCAGGAGGCTAATTTGCATATTCCAGGTGCCTTCTGGGAGAAGCGAAGTCTCCCTAAGCTAGAAGATCGTTGGGTACAGCCGGGACCAGCTGCTTCGAAAGCATCACCAAACCAGGGATTCAAGCTTCAGGAGGCTAATTTGCATATTCCAGGTGCCTTCTGGGAGAAGCGAAGTCTCCCTAAGCTAGAAGATCGTTGGGTACAGCCGGGACCAGCTGCTTCGAAAGCATCACCAAACCAGGGATTCAAGCTTCAGGAGGCTAATTTGCATATTCCAGGTGCCTTCTGGGAGAAGCGAAGTCTCCCTAAGCTAGAAGATCGTTGGGTACAGCCGGGACCAGCTGCTTCGAAAGCATCACCAAACCAGGGATTCAAGCTTCAGGAGGCTAATTTGCATATTCCAGGTGCCTTCTGGGAGAAGCGAAGTCTCCCTAAGCTAGAAGATCGTTGGGTACAGCCGGGACCAGCTGCTTCGAAAGCATCACCAAACCAGGGATTCAAGCTTCAGGAGGCTAATTTGCATATTCCAGGTGCCTTCTGGAGAAGCGAAGTCTCCCTAAGCTAGAAGATCGTTGGGTACAGCCGGGACCAGCTGCTTCGAAAGCATCACCAAACCAGGGATTCAAGCTTCAGGAGGCTAATTTGCATATTCCAGGTGCCTTCTGGGAGAAGCGAAGTCTCCCTAAGCTAGAAGATCGTTGGGTACAGCCGGGACCAGCTGCTTCGAAAGCATCACCAAACCAGGGATTCAAGCTTCAGGAGGCTAATTTGCATATTCCAGGTGCCTTCTGGGAGAAGCGAAGTCTCCCTAAGCTAGAAGATCGTTGGGTACAGCCGGGACCAGCTGCTTCGAAAGCATCACCAAACCAGGGATTCAAGCTTCAGGAGGCTAATTTGCATATTCCAGGTGCCTTCTGGGAGAAGCGAAGTCTCCCTAAGCTAGAAGATCGTTGGGTACAGCCGGGACCAGCTGCTTCGAAAGCATCACCAAACCAGGGATTCAAGCTTCAGGAGGCTAATTTGCATATTCCAGGTGCCTTCTGGGAGAAGCGAAGTCTCCCTAAGCTAGAAGATCGTTGGGTACAGCCGGGACCAGCTGCTTCGAAAGCATCACCAAACCAGGGATTCAAGCTTCAGGAGGCTAATTTGCATATTCCAGGTGCCTTCTGGGAGAAGCGAAGTCTCCCTAAGCTAGAAGATCGTTGGGTACAGCCGGGACCAGCTGCTTCGAAAGCATCACCAAACCAGGGATTCAAGCTTCAGGAGGCTAATTTGCATATTCCAGGTGCCTTCTGGGAGAAGCGAAGTCTCCCTAAGCTAGAAGATCGTTGGGTACAGCCGGGACCAGCTGCTTCGAAAGCATCACCAAACCAGGGATTCAAGCTTCAGGAGGCTAATTTGCATATTCCAGGTGCCTTCTGGGAGAAGCGAAGTCTCCCTAAGCTAGAAGATCGTTGGGTACAGCCGGGACCAGCTGCTTCGAAAGCATCACCAAACCAGGGATTCAAGCTTCAGGAGGCTAATTTGCATATTCCAGGTGCCTTCTGGGAGAAGCGAAGTCTCCCTAAGCTAGAAGATCGTTGGGTACAGCCGGGACCAGCTGCTTCGAAAGCATCACCAAACCAGGGATTCAAGCTTCAGGAGGCTAATTTGCATATTCCAGGTGCCTTCTGGGAGAAGCGAAGTCTCCCTAAGCTAGAAGATCGTTGGGTACAGCCGGGACCAGCTGCTTCGAAAGCATCACCAAACCAGGGATTCAAGCTTCAGGAGGCTAATTTGCATATTCCAGGTGCCTTCTGGGAGAAGCGAAGTCTCCCTAAGCTAGAAGATCGTTGGGTACAGCCGGGACCAGCTGCTTCGAAAGCATCACCAAACCAGGGATTCAAGCTTCAGGAGGCTAATTTGCATATTCCAGGTGCCTTCTGGGAGAAGCGAAGTCTCCCTAAGCTAGAAGATCGTTGGGTACAGCCGGGACCAGCTGCTTCGAAAGCATCACCAAACCAGGGATTCAAGCTTCAGGAGGCTAATTTGCATATTCCAGGTGCCTTCTGGGAGAAGCGAAGTCTCCCTAAGCTAGAAGATCGTTGGGTACAGCCGGGACCAGCTGCTTCGAAAGCATCACCAAACCAGGGATTCAAGCTTCAGGAGGCTAATTTGCATATTCCAGGTGCCTTCTGGGAGAAGCGAAGTCTCCCTAAGCTAGAAGATCGTTGGGTACAGCCGGGACCAGCTGCTTCGAAAGCATCACCAAACCAGGGATTCAAGCTTCAGGAGGCTAATTTGCATATTCCAGGTGCCTTCTGGGAGAAGCGAAGTCTCCCTAAGCTAGAAGATCGTTGGGTACAGCCGGGACCAGCTGCTTCGAAAGCATCACCAAACC
>NW_027193814.1:0-18589 GCF_032444005.1 Ranitomeya imitator
CACCCTACACTCTATACCCTACACTCTATATCATACACTCTATACCCTACACTCTACACTCTATACCCTACACTCTACACCCTACACTCTATACCCTACACTTTAATCCCTACACTCTACACTCTCTACCCTACACTCTATACCCTACACTCTATACCCTACACTCTATACCCTACACTCTACACTCTATACCCTAAACTCTACACTCTATACCCTACACTCTATACCCTACACTCTATACCCTACACTCAATACCCTACACTCTATACCCTACACTCTACACTCTATACCCTACACTCTATACCCTACACTCTATACCCTACACTCTACACTCTATACCCTACACTCTATACCCTACACCCTATGCCCTACACTCTATACCCTACACTCTACACCCTACACTCTATACCTTACACTCTATACCCTACTCTCTAAACCCTACACTCTAAACTCTATACCCTACACTCTATACCCTACACTCTATAACATACACTCTACACCCTACACTCTATACCCTACAATCTATACCATACACTCTATACCCTACACTCTATACCCTACACTCTATACCCTACACTCTATACCATACACTCTATACCCTACACTCTATACCGTACACTCTATACCATACACTCTATACCCTACACTCTATACCCTACACTCTACACCCTACACTCTATACCTTACACTCTATACCCTACACTCTAAACTCTATACCCTACACTCTACACTCTATACCATACACTCTATACCCTACACTCTATACCCTACACTCTATACCCTACACTCTATACCCTACACTCTACACCTTACACTCTATACCCTACACTCTATACCCTACACTCTAAACTCTATACCCTACACTCTACACTCTATACCCTACACTCTACACTCTATACCCTACACTCTACACTCTACACTCTATACCCTACACTCTATACCCTACACTCTATACCCTACACTCTATACCATACACTCTATACCCTACACTCTATACCCTACACTCTATACCATACACTCTGTACCCTACACTCTATACCCTACACTCTATACCCTACACCCTATACCCTACACTCTATACCCTACACTCTACACCCTACACTCTATACCTTACACTCTATACCCTACACTCTATACCCTACACTCTAAACTCTATACCCTGCACTCTACACTCTATACCCTACACTCTATACCCTACACTCTATACCCTACACTCTATACCATACACTCTACACCATACACTCTATAGCATACACTCTATACCCTACACTCTACATTCTATACCCTACACTCTATACCCTACACTCTACACCCTGCACTCTATACCCTACACACTATACTCTACACTCTACACTCTATACCCTACACTCTATACCCTACACTCTATACCCTACACTCTATACCCTACACTCTATACCCTACACTCTATACCCTACACTCTATACCCTACACTCTACACTCTATACCTTACACTCTACACTCTATTCCCTACACTCTATACCTTACACTCTATACCCTACACTCTATACCCTACACTCTATACCCTACACTCTACACCCTACACTCTATATTCTACACTCTATACCATACACTCTATACCCTACACTCTACACTCTATACCCTACACTCTACACCCTACACTCTATACCCTACACTCTAATCCCTACACTCTACACTCTATACCCTACACTCTATACCCTATACTCTACACTCTATACTTACACTCTACACTCTATTCCCTACACTCTATACCCTACACTCTATACCCTACACTCAATACCCTACACTCTACACCCTACACTCTATACCCTACACTCTATACCATACACTCTATACCCTACACTCTACACTCTATACCCTACACTCTACACACTACACTCTATACCCTACACTCTAAACTCTATACCCTGCACTCTACACTCTATACCCTACACTCTATACCCTACACTCTATACCCAACACTCTATACCCTACACTCTACACTATATACCCTACACTCTAGACCATACACTCCATACCCTACACTCTATACCGTACACTCTATACCCTACACTCTATACCCTACAATCTATACCCTACACTCTACACCCTACACTCTATACCTTACACTCTATACCCTACACTCTATACCCTACACTCTAAACTCTATACCCTACACTCTACACTCTATACCCTACACTCTATAACATACACTCTATACCCTACACTCTATACCCTACACTCTACACTCTATACCCTACACTCTATACCATACACTCTACACCATACACTCTATAGCATACACTCTATACCCTACACTCTACATTCTATACCCTACACTCTATACCCTACACTCTACACCCTGCACTCTATACCCTACACACTATACTCTACACTCTACACTCTATACCCTACACTCTATACCCTACACTCTATACCCTACACTCTATACCCTACACTCTATACCCTACAGTCTATACCCTACAGTCTATACCCTACACTCTATACCCTACACTCTACACTCTATACCTTACACTCTACACTCTATTCCCTACACTCTATACCTTACACTCTATACCCTACACTCTATACCCTACACTCTATACCCTACACTCTACACCCTACACTCTATACCCTACACTCTATACCATACACTCTATACCCTACACTCTACACTCTATACCCTACACTCTACACCCTACACTCTATACCCTACACTCTAATCCCTACACTCTACACTCTATACCCTACACTCTATACCCTATACTCTACACTCTATACCTTACACTCTACACTCTATTCCCTACACTCTATACCCTACACTCTATACCCTACACTCTATACCCTACACTCTACACCCTACACTCTATACCCTACACTCTATACCATACACTCTATACCCTACACTCTACACTCTATACCCTACACTCTACACACTACACTCTATACCCTACACTCTAATCCCTACACTCTACACTCTATACCCTACACTCTATACCCTACACTCTATACCCTACACTCTACACTCTCTACCCTACACTCTATACCCTACACTCTATAACATACACTCTATACCCTACACTCTACACCCTACACTCTATACCATACACTCTACACTCTATACCCTACACTCTATACCATACACTCTACACCATACACTCTATAGCATACACTCTATACCCTACACTCTACACTCTATACCCTACACTCCATACCCTACACTCTACACCCTGCACTCTATACCCTACACACTATACCCTACACTCTACACTCTATACCCTACACTCTATACCCTACACTCTCTACCCTACACTCTATACCCTACACTCTATACCCTACACTCTACACTCTATACCCTACACTCTATACCCTACACTCTATACCCTACACTCTATACCCTACACTCTATACCATACACTCTATACCCTACACTCTATACCCTACACTCTGAACCCTACACTCTATACCCTACACTCTACTCCCTACACTCTATACCCTACACTCTATACCCTACACTCTACACTCTATACCCTACACTCTATACCCTACACTCTATACCCTACACTCTACACTCTATACCCTACACTCTACACTCTATACCCTGCACTCTATACCCTACACTCTATACCCTACACTCTATACCCTACACTCTATACCCTACACTCTACACTATATACCCTACACTCTATACCCTACACTCTATACCCTACACTCTATACCCTACACTCTACACTATATACCCTACACTCTATACCCTACACTCTATACCCTACACTCTATACCCTACACTCTATACCCTACACTCTTTGCCCTACACTCTATACCCTACACTCTATACCCTACACTCTACACTATATACCCTACACTCTATACCCTACACTCTATACCCTACACTCTATACCCTACACTCTATACCCTACACTCTTTGCCCTACACTCTATACCCTACACTCTATATCCTACACTCTATACCATACACTCTATACCCTACACTCTACACTCTATACCCTACACTCTATACCCTACACTCTATGCCCAACACTCTATACCCTACACTCTACACCCTACACTCTATACCCTACACTCTATATCATACACTCTATACCCTACACTCTACACTCTATACCCTACACTCTACACCCTACACTCTATACCCTACACTTTAATCCCTACACTCTACACTCTATACCCTACACTCTATACCCTACACTCTATATCCTACACTCTACACTCTCTACCCTACACTCTATACCCTACACTCTATACCCTACACTCTATACCCTACACTCTACACTCTATACCCTAAACTCTACACTCTATACCCTACACTCTATACCCTACACTCTATACCCTACACTCAATACCCTACACTCTATACCCTACACTCTACACTCTATACCCTACACTCTATACCCTACACTCTATACCCTACACTCTACACTCTATACCCTACACTCTATACCCTACACCCTATGCCCTACACTCTATACCCTACACTCTACACCCTACACTCTATACCTTACACTCTATACCCTACTCTCTATACCCTACACTCTAAACTCTATACCCTACACTCTATACCCTACACTCTATAACATACACTCTACACCCTACACTCTATACCCTACAATCTATACCATACACTCTATACCCTACACTCTATACCCTACACTCTATACCCTACACTCTATACCATACACTCTATACCCTACACTCTATACCGTACACTCTATACCATACACTCTATACCCTACACTCTATACCCTACACTCTACACCCTACACTCTATACCTTACACTCTATACCCTACACTCTAAACTCTATACCCTACACTCTACACTCTATACCATACACTCTATACCCTACACTCTATACCCTACACTCTATACCCTACACTCTATACCCTACACTCTACGCCTTACACTCTATACCCTACACTCTATACCCTACACTCTAAACTCTATACCCTACACTCTACACTCTATACCCTACACTCTACACTCTATACCCTACACTCTACACTCTACACTCTATACCCTACACTCTACGCTCTATACCCTACACTCTATAACATACACTCTATACCCTACACTCTATACCCTACACTCTATACCATACACTCTATACCCTACACTCTATACCCTACACTCTATACCATACACTCTGTACCCTACACTCTATACCCTACACTCTATACCCTACACCCTATACCCTACACTCTATACCCTACACTCTACACCCTACACTCTATACCTTACACTCTATACCCTACACTCTATACCCTACACTCTAAACTCTATACCCTGCACTCTACACTCTATACCCTACACTCTATACCCTACACTCTATACCCTACACTCTATACCCTACACTCTACACTCTATACCCTACACTCTAGACCATACACTCCATACCCTACACTCTATACCGTACACTCTATACCCTACACTCTATACCCTACAATCTATACCCTACACTCTATACCATACACTCTACACCATACACTCTATAGCATACACTCTATACCCTACACTCTACATTCTATACCCTACACTCTATACCCTACACTCTACACCCTGCACTCTATACCCTACACACTATACTCTACACTCTACACTCTATACCCTACACTCTATACCCTACACTCTATACCCTACACTCTATACCCTACACTCTATACCCTACACTCTATACCCTACACTCTATACCCTACACTCTACACTCTATACCTTACACTCTACACTCTATTCCCTACACTCTATACCTTACACTCTATACCCTACACTCTATACCCTACACTCTATACCCTACACTCTACACCCTACACTCTATACCCTACACTCTATACCATACACTCTATACCCTACACTCTACACTCTATACCCTACACTCTACACCCTACACTCTATACCCTACACTCTAATCCCTACACTCTACACTCTATACCCTACACTCTATACCCTATACTCTACACTCTATACTTACACTCTACACTCTATTCCCTACACTCTATACCCTACACTCTATACCCTACACTCAATACCCTACACTCTACACCCTACACTCTATACCCTACACTCTATACCATACACTCTATACCCTACACTCTACACTCTATACCCTACACTCTACACACTACACTCTATACCCTACACTCTAAACTCTATACCCTGCACTCTACACTCTATACCCTACACTCTATACCCTACACTCTATACCCTACACTCTATACCCTACACTCTACACTCTATACCCTACACTCTAGACCATACACTCCATACCCTACACTCTATACCGTACACTCTATACCCTACACTCTATACCCTACAATCTATACCCTACACTCTACACCCTACACTCTATACCTTACACTCTATACCCTACACTCTATACCCTACACTCTAAACTCTATACCCTACACTCTACACTCTATTCCCTACACTCTATAACATACACTCTATACCCTACGCTCTACACCCTACACTCTACACTCTATACCCTACACTCTATACCATACACTCTACACCATACACTCTATAGCATACACTCTATACCCTACACTCTACATTCTATACCCTACACTCTATACCCTACACTCTACACCCTGCACTCTATACCCTACACACTATACTCTACACTCTACACTCTATACCCTACACTCTATACCCTACACTCTATACCCTACACTCTATACCCTACACTCTATACCCTACAGTCTATACCCTACACTCTATACCCTACACTCTACACTCTATACCTTACACTCTACACTCTATTCCCTACACTCTATACCTTACACTCTATACCCTACACTCTATACCCTACACTCTATACCCTACACTCTACACCCTACACTCTATACCCTACACTCTATACCATACACTCTATACCCTACACTCTACACTCTATACCCTACACTCTACACCCTACACTCTATACCCTACACTCTAATCCCTACACTCTACACTCTATACCCTACACTCTATACCCTATACTCTACACTCTATACCTTACACTCTACACTCTATTCGCTACACTCTATACCCTACACTCTATACCCTACACTCTATACCCTACACTCTACACCCTACACTCTATACCCTACACTCTATACCATACACTCTATACCCTACACTCTACACTCTATACCCTACACTCTACACACTACACTCTATACCCTACACTCTAATCCCTACACTCTACACTCTATACCCTACACTCTATACCCTACACTCTATACCCTACACTCTACACTCTCTACCCTACACTCTATACCCTACACTCTATAACATACACTCTATACCCTACACTCTACACCCTACACTCTATACCATACACTCTACACTCTATACCCTACACTCTATACCATACACTCTACACCATACACTCTATAGCATACACTCTATACCCTACACTCTACACTCTATACCCTACACTCCATACCCTACACTCTACACCCTGCACTCTATACCCTACACACTATACCCTACACTCTACACTCTATACCCTACACTCTATACCCTACACTCTATACCCTACACTCTATACCCTACACTCTACACTCTATACCCTACACTCTACACACTACACTCTATACCCTACACTCTAATCCCTACACTCTACACTCTATACCCTACACTCTATACCCTACACTCTATACCCTACACTCTACACTCTCTACCCTACACTCTATACCCTACACTCTATAACATACACTCTATACCCTACACTCTACACCCTACACTCTATACCATACACTCTACACTCTATACCCTACACTCTATACCATACACTCTACACCATACACTCTATAGCATACACTCTATACCCTACACTCTACACTCTATACCCTACACTCTATACCCTACACTCTACACCCTGCACTCTATACCCTACACACTATACCCTACACTCTACACTCTATACCCTACACTCTATACCCTACACTCTATACCCTACACTCTACTCTCTATACCCTACACTCTATAGCCTACACTCTACAATCTATACCCTACACTCTATACCCTACACTCTATACCCTACAGTCTATACCCTACACTCTACACTCTATACCTTACACTCCACACTCTATTCCCTACACTCTATACCCTACACTCTATACCCTACACTCTATACCCTACACTCTATACCCTACACTCTACACCCTAGACTCTATACCCTACACTCTATACCATACACTCTATACCCTACACTCTACACTCTATACCCTACACTCTACACCCTACACTCTATACCCTACACTCTAATCCCTACACTCTACACTCTATACCTTACACTCTATACCCTACACTCTACACTCTATACCTTACACTCTACACTCTATTCCCTACACTCTATACCCTACACTCTATACCGTACACTCTATACCCTACACTCTATACCCTACACTCTACACCCTACACTCTATACCCTACACTCTATACCATACACTCTATACCCTACACTCTACACTCTATACCCTACACTCCACACCCTACACTCTATACCCTACACTCTAATCCCTACACTCTACACTCTATACCCTACACTCTATACCCTACACTCTATACCCTACACTCTACACTCTCTACCCTACACTCTATACCCTACACTCTGTACCCTACACTCTATACCCTACACTCTACACTCTATACCCTACACTCTACACTCTATACCCTACACTCTATACCCTACACTCTATACCCTACACTCTTTGCCCTACACTCTATACCCTACACTCTATACCCTACACTCTACACTATATACCCTACACTCTATACCCTACACTCTATACCCTACACTCTATACCCTACACTCTATACCCTACACTCTTTGCCCTACACTCTATACCCTACACTCTATACCCTACACTCTATACCATACACTCTATACCCTACACTCTACACTCTATACCCTACACTCTATACCCTACACTATATGCCCAACACTCTATACCCTACACTCTACACCCTACACTCTATACCCTACACTCTATATCATACACTCTATGCCCTACACTCTACACTCTATACCCTACACTCTACACCCTACACTCTATACCCTACACTTTAATCCCTACACTCTACACTCTATACCCTACACTCTATACCCTACACTCTATATCCTACACTCTAGACTCTCTACCCTACACTCTATACCCTACACTCTATACCCTACACTCTATACCCTACACTCTACACTCTATACCCTAAACTCTACACTCTATACCCAACACTCTATACCCTACACTCTATACCCTACACTCAATACCCTACACTCTATACCCTACACTCTACACTCTATACCCTACACTCTATACCCTACACTCTATACCCTACACTCTACACTCTATACCCTACACTCTATACCCTACACCCTATGCCCTACACTCTATACCCTACACTCTACACCCTACACTCTATACCTTACACTCTATACCCTACTCTCTATACCCTACACTCTAAACTCTATACCCTACACTCTATACCCTACACTCTATAACATACACTCTACACCCTACACTCTATACCCTACAATCTATGCCATACACTCTATACCCTACACTCTATACCCTACACTCTATACCCTACACTCTATACCATACACTCTATACCCTACACTCTATACCGTACACTCTATACCATACACTCTATACCCTACACTCTATACCCTACACTCTACACCCTACACTCTATACCTTACACTCTATACCCTACACTCTAAACTCTATACCCTACACTCTACACTCTATACCATACACTCTATACCCTACACTCTATACCCTACACTCTATACCCTACACTCTATACCCTACACTCTATACCCTACACTCTACACCTTACACTCTATACCCTACACTCTATACCCTACACTCTAAACTCTATACCCTACACTCTATACCCTACACTCTACACTCTATACCCTACACTCTACACTCTACACTCTATACCCTACACTCTACGCTCTATACCCTACACTCTATAACATACACTCTATACCCTACACTCTATACCCTACACTCTATACCATACACTCTATACCCTACACTCTATACCCTACACTCTATACCATACACTCTGTACCCTACACTCTATACCCTACACTCTATACCCTACACCCTATACCCTACACTCTATACCCTACACTCTACACCCTACACTCTATACCTTACACTCTATACCCTACACTCTATACCCTACACTCTAAACTCTATACCCTGCACTCTACACTCTATACCCTACACTCTATACCCTACACTCTATACCCTACACTCTATACCCTACACTCTATACCCTACACTCTATACCCTACACTCTACACTCTATACCCTACACTCTAGACCATACACTCCATACCCTACACTCTATACCGTACACTCTATACCCTACACTCTATACCCTACAATCTATACCCTACACTCTACACCCTACACTCTATACCTTACACTCTATACCCTACACTCTATACCCTACACTCTAAACTCTATACCCTACACTCTACACTCTATACCCTACACTCTATAACATACACTCTATACCCTACACTCTATACCCTACACTCTACACTCTATACCCTACACTCTATACCATACACTCTACACCATACACTCTATAGCATACACTCTATACCCTACACTCTACATTCTATACCCTACACTCTATACCCTACACTCTACACCCTGCACTCTATACCCTACACACTATACCCTACACTCTACACTCTATACCCTACACTCTATACCCTACACTCTATACCCTACACTCTATACCCTACACTCTATACCCTACAGTCTATACCCTACACTCTATACCCTACACTCTACACTCTATACCTTACACTCTACACTCTATTCCCTACACTCTATACCTTACACTCTATACCCTACACTCTATACCCTACACTCTATACCCTACACTCTACACCCTACACTCTATACCCTACACTCTATACCATACACTCTATACCCTACACTCTACACTCTATACCCTACACTCTACACCCTACACTCTATACCCTACACTCTAATCCCTACACTCTACACTCTATACCCTACACTCTATACCCTATACTCTACACTCTATACCTTACACTCTACACTCTATTCCCTACACTCTATACCCTACACTCTATACCCTACACTCTATACCCTACACTCTACACCCTACACTCTATACCCTACACTCTATACCATACACTCTATACCCTACACTCTACACTCTATACCCTACACTCTACACACTACACTCTATACCCTACACTCTAATCCCTACACTCTACACTCTATACCCTACACTCTATACCCTACACTCTATACCCTACACTCTACACTCTCTACCCTACACTCTATACCCTACACTCTATAACATACACTCTATACCCTACACTCTACACCCTACACTCTATACCATACACTCTACACTCTATACCCTACACTCTATACCATACACTCTACACCATACACTCTATAGCATACACTCTATACCCTACACTCTACACTCTATACCCTACACTCTATACCCTACACTCTACACCCTGCACTCTATACCCTACACACTATACCCTACACTCTACACTCTATACCCTACACTCTATACCCTACACTCTATACCCTACACTCTATACCCTACACTCTACACTCTATACCCTACACTCTACACACTACACTCTATACCCTACACTCTAATCCCTACACTCTACACTCTATACCCTACACTCTATACCCTACACTCTATACCCTACACTCTACACTCTCTACCCTACACTCTATACCCTACACTCTATAACATACACTCTATACCCTACACTCTACACCCTACACTCTATACCATACACTCTACACTCTATACCCTACACTCTATACCATACACTCTACACCATACACTCTATAGCATACACTCTATACCCTACACTCTACACTCTATACCCTACACTCTATACCCTACACTCTACACCCTGCACTCTATACCCTACACACTATACCCTACACTCTACACTCTATACCCTACACTCTATACCCTACACTCTATACCCTACACTCTATACCCTACACTCTACTCTCTATACCCTACACTCTATAGCCTACACTCTACAATCTATACCCTACACTCTATACCCTACACTCTATACCCTACAGTCTATACCCTACACTCTATACCCTACACTCTACACTCTATACCTTACACTCCACACTCTATTCCCTACACTCTATACCCTACACTCTATACCCTACACTCTATACCCTACACTCTATACCCTACACTCTACACCCTACACTCTATACCCTACACTCTATACCATACACTCTACACTCTATACCCTACACTCTACACCCTACACTCTATACCCTACACTCTAATCCCTACACTCTACACTCTATACCTTACACTCTATACCATACACTCTACACTCTATACCTTACACTCTACACTCTATTTTCTACACTCTATACCCTACACTCTATACCCTACACTCTATACCCTACACTATACACCCTACACTCTATACCCTACACTCTATACCCTACACTCTAATCCCTACACTCTACACTCTATACCCTACACTCTATACCCTACACTCTATACCCTACACTCTACACTCTCTACCCTACACTCTATACCCTGCACACTATACCCTACACTCTATACCCTACACTCTACACTCTATACCCTACACTCTACACTCTATACCCTACACTCTATACCCTACACTCTATACCCTACACTCTATACCCTACACTCTATACCCTACACTCTACACTCTATACCCTACACTCTACACTCTATACCCTACACTCTACACTCTATACCCTACACTCTATACCCTACACTCTATACCCTACACTCTATACCCTACACTCTATACCCTACACTCTACACTCTATGCCCTACACTCTACACTCTATACCTTACACTCTACACTCTATTCCCTACACTCTGTACCCTACACTCTATACCCTACACTCTACACCCCACACTCTATACCCTACACTCTATACCATACACTCTATACCCTACACTCTACACTCTATACCCTACACTCTACACCCTACACTCTATACACTACACTATAATCCCTACACTCTACAATCTATACCCTACACTCTATACCCTACACTCTATACCCTACACTCTACACTCTCTACCCTACACTCTCTACCCTACACTCTATACCCTACACTCTATACCCTACACTCTACACTCTATACCCTACACTCTACACTCTATACCCTACACTCTATGCCCTACACTCTATACCCTACACTCTACACTCGATGCCCTACACTCTACACTCTATACCCTACACTCTATACCCTACACTCTATACCCTACACTCTATGCCCTACACTCTATACCCTACACTCTATACCCTACACTCTATACCCTACACTCTATACCCTACACTCTACACTCTATTCCCTACACTCTATAGCCTACACTCTACAATCTATACCCTACACTCTATACCCTACACTCTATACCCTACAGTCTATACCCTACACTCTATACCCTACACTCTACACTCTATACCTTACACTCTACACTTTATTCCCTACACTCTATACCATACACTCTATACCCTACACTCTATACCCTACACTCTACACCCTACACTCTATACCCTACACTCTATACCATACACTCTATACCCTACACTCTACACTCTATACCCTACACTCTACATCCTACACTCTATACCCTACACTCTAATCCCGACACTCTACACTCTATACCCTACACTCTATACCCTACACTCTATACCCTACACTCTATACCCTACACTCTATACCATACACTCTATACCCTACACTGTATACCCTACACTCTACACTCTATACCCTACACTCAATACCCTACACTCTATACCCTACACTCTATACCCTACACTCTATACCATACACTCTATACCCTACACTCTATACCCTACACTCTGAACCCTACACTCTATACCCTACACTCTACTCCCTACACTCTATACCCTACACTCTATACCCTACACTCTACACTCTATACCCTACACTCTATACCCTACACTCTATACCCTACACTCTATACCCTACACTCTACACTCTATACCCTACACTCTACACTCTATACCCTGCACTCTATACCCCTACACTCTATACCCTACACTCTATACCCTACACTCTATACCCTACACTCTACACTATATACCCTACACTCTATACCCTACACTCTATACCCTACACTCTATACCCTACACTCTACACTATATACCCTACACCTCTATACCCTACACTCTATACCCTACACTCTATACCCTACACTCTATACCCTACACTCTTTGCCCTACACTTTATACCCTACACTCTATACCCTACACTCTACACTATATACCCTACACTCTATACCCTACACTCTATACCCTACACTCTATACCCTACACTCTATACCCTACACTCTTTGCCCTACACTCTATACACCCTACACTCTATACCCTACACTCTATACCATACACTCTATACCCTACACTCTACATCTATACCCTACACTCTATACCCTACACTCTATGCCCAACACTCTATACCCTACACTCTACACCCTACACTCTATACCCTACACTCTATATCATACACTCTATACCCTACACTCTACACTCTATACCCTACACTCTACACCCTACACTCTATACCCTACACTTAATCCCTACACTCTACACTCTATACCCTACACTCTATACCCTACACTCTATATCCTACACTCTACACTCTCTACCCTACACTCTATACCCTACACTCTATACCCTACACTCTATACCCTACACTCTACACTCTAAACCCTAAACTCTACACTCTATACCCTACACTCTATACCCTACACTCTATACCCTACACTCAATACCCTACACTCTATAGCCCTACACTCTACACTCTATACCCTACACTCTATACCCTACACTCTATACCCTACACTCTACACTCTATACCCTACACTCTATACCCTACACCCTATGCCCTACACTCTATACCCTACACTCTACACCCTACACTCTATACCTTACACTCTATACCCTACTCTCTATACCCTACACTCTAAACTCTATACCCTACACTCTATACCCTACACTCTATAACATACACTCTACACCCTACACTCTATACCCTACACTCTACACTCTATACCCTACACTCTAGACCATACACTCCATACCCTACACTCTATACCGTACACTCTATACCCTACACTCTATACCCTACAATCTATACCCTACACTCTACACCCTACACTCTATACCGTACACTCTATACCCTACACTCTATACCCTACAATCTATACCCTACACTCTACACCCTACACTCTATACCTTACACTCTATACCCTACACTCTATACCCTACACTCTAAACTCTATACCCTACACTCTACACTCTATACCCTACACTCTATAACATACACTCTATACCCTACACTCTATACCCTACACTCTACACTCTATACCCTACACTCTATACCATACACTCTACACCATACACTCTATAGCATACACTCTATACCCTACACTCTACATTCTATACCCTACACTCTATACCCTACACTCTACACCCTGCACTCTATACCCTACACACTATACTCTACACTCTACACTCTATACCCTACACTCTATACCCTACACTCTATACCTTACACTCTATACCCTACACTCTATACCCTACACTCTATACCCTACACTCTATACCCTACACTCTATACCATACACTCTATACCCTACACTCTACACTCTATACCCTACACTCTACACCCTACACTCTATACCCTACACTCTAATCCCTACACTCTACACTCTATACCCTACACTCTATACCCTATACTCTACACTCTATACTTACACTCTACACTCTATTCCCTACACTCTATACCCTACACTCTATACCCTACACTCAATACCCTACACTCTACACCCTACACTCTATACCCTACACTCTATACCATACACTCTATACCCTACACTCTACACTCTATACCCTACACTCTACACACTACACTCTATACCCTACACTCTAAACTCTATACCCTGCACTCTACACTCTATACCCTACACTCTATACCCTACACTCTATACCCTACACTCTATACCCTACACTCTATACCCTACACTCTACACTCTATACCCTACACTCTAGACCATACACTCCATACCCTACACTCTATACCGTACACTCTATACCCTACACACTATACCCTACAATCTATACCCTACACTCTACACCCTACACTCTATACCTTACACTCTATAACCCTACACTCTATACCCTACACTCTAAACTCTATACCCTACACTCTACACTCTATACCCTACACTCTATAACATACACTCTATACCCTACACTCTATACCCTACACTCTACACTCTATACTACCTACACTCTATACCATACACTCTACACCATACACTCTATAGCATACACTCTATACCCTACACTCTACATTCTATACCCTACACTCTATACCCTACACTCTACACCCTGCACTCTATACCCTACACACTATACTCTACACTCTACACTCTATACCCTACACTCTATACCCTACACTCTATACCCTACACTCTATACCCTACACTCTATACCCTACACTCTATACCCTACAGTCTATACCCTACACTCTATACCCTACACTCTACACTCTATACCTTACACTCTACACTCTATTCCCTACACTCTATACCTTACACTCTATACCCTACACTCTATACCCTACACTCTATACCCTACACTCTACACCCTACACTCTATACCCTACACTCTATACCATACACTCTATACCTACACTCTACACTCTATACCCTACACTCTACACCCTACACTCTATACCCTACACTCTAATCCCTACACTCTACACTCTATACCCTACACTCTATACCCTATACTCTACACTCTATACCTTATACTCTACACTCTATTCCCTACACTCTATACCCTACACTCTATACCCTACACTCTATACCCTACACTCTACACCCTACACTCTATACCCTACACTCTATACCATACACTCTATACCCTACACTCTACACTCTATACCCTACACTCTATACCCTACACTCTATACCCTACACTCTACACTCTCTACCCTACACTCTATACCCTACACTCTATAACATACACTCTATACCCTACACTCTACACCCTACACTCTATACCATACACTCTACACTCTATACCCTACACTCTATACCATACACTCTACACCATACACTCTATAGCATACACTCTATACCCTACACTCTACACTCTATACCCTACACTCCATACCCTACACTCTACACCCTGCACTCTATACCCTACACACTATACCCTACACTCTACACTCTATACCCTACACTCTATACCCTACACTCTATACCCTACACTCTATACCCTACACTCTACACTCTATACCCTACACTCTACACACTACACTCTATACCCTACACTCTAATCCCTACACTCTACACTCTATACCCTACACTCTATACCCTACACTCTATACCCTACACTCTACACTCTCTACCCTACACTCTATACCCTACACTCTATAACATACACTCTATACCCTACACTCTACACCCTACACTCTATACCATACACTCTACACTCTATACCCTACACTCTATACCATACACTCTACACCATACACTCTATAGCATACACTCTATACCCTACACTCTACACTCTATACCCTACACTCTATACCTACACTCTACACCCCTGCACTCTATACCCTACACACTATACCCTACACTCTACACTCTATACCCTACACTCTATACCCTACACTCTATACCCTACACTCTACTCTCTATACCTACACTCTATAGCCTACACTCTACAATCTATACCCTACACTCTATACCCTACACTCTATACCCTACAGTCTATACCCTACACTCTATACCCTACACTCTACACTCTATACCTTACACTCCACACTCTATTCCCTACACTCTATACCCTACACTCTATACCCTACACTCTATACCCTACACTATATACCCTACACTCTACACCCTAGACTCTATACCCTACACTCTATACCATACACTCTATACCCTACACTCTACACTCTATACCTACACTCTACACCCTACACTCTATACCCTACACTCTAATCCCTACACTCTACACTCTATACCTTACACTCTATACCCTACACTCTACACTCTATACCTTACACTCTACACTCTATTCCCTACACTCTATACCCTACACTCTATACCCTACACTCTATACCCTACACTCTATACCCTACACTCTACACCCTACACTCTATACCCTACACTCTATACCATACACTCTATACCCTACACTCTACACTCTATACCCTACACTCCACACCCTACACTCTATACCCTACACTCTAATCCCTACACTCTACACTCTATACCCTACACTCTATACCCTACACTCTATACCCTACACTCTACACTCTCTACCCTACACTCTATACCCTACACTCTGTACCCTACACTCTATACCCTACACTCTACACTCTATACCCTACACTCTACACTCTATACCCTACACTCTATACCCTACACTCTATACCCTACACTCTACACCCTACACTCTATACCCTACACTCTATATCATACACTCTATACCCTACACTCTACACT